>NW_027195062.1:460000-529940 GCF_038502225.1 Cherax quadricarinatus
ATACCTTTTCCAGATACCCTGGGAAAGGTATACTCGTATATTCTTTTCCTGCTTAACAGGCAGCCTGATGGAAGCGTAATATAACATCTAGTAAGCGTTGTACGTCGGCTTATGTGCGACCAGCAGTAACAGCCTGTTTGAACAGGCCTTGATCAACCGCAAGGCCTGGTCACACACCGGGCAGCGGGGACATTGACTCTCGAAACCCTTTCCAGGTATACTCCAGGTAAGCGTATATATGTCAGTCTTACAAAATACTCAGTATATAGCTGTTAAATACGCGCCTGGGAGAAATAGTTCCAGCAGTAAGAACTCCTATGAAAATGTTATTGTACTGTAACAGCTGTTTAATTGATCAAAGACTGCCTCCTGTCCGCCCAGATGTACAATAATATTTCCTGCTATACATACGACTCGTGTCACAGTCTCATATATACGGTAAGTCTCAGGTCTGGGTCTACACAATAGCGTGGAGGCAGTGGGTCACGTGACTCCTCATAAACACGTTTGGAGGGAATAAGAGGAAACATATGTGTGGGTTGACCCCTCTCCCTACTCAAATAGGTTCTAAGCTGCCCTTTTCCTCCTCTCGTCCAGAGCTGTCAGTGGTCATGGCCTCACCCCCACAATAAGAGACCAAGGACCAAGACTGTTCAACAGCCTCCCACCATGCATAAGGGGTGTTACCAATAGCTAACTTCAAGAGGGAACTGGACAGATACATCAAGTCAGTTCCCGTTCAGCCGGGCTTTGGTTCGTACTTTGGATTGCGGGCGGCCAGTAATAGAAACTTGGTTGATCAGACCCTAATCCACCAGGAGGTCTGGTCAAGGACTGGGCCAAAGGGGTGTTGACCTTCGGAAAGGCATCCAAGTAGAGCTGTTCCTGTTCCTCAACTCTCCCTGAACTGCCCCTGTTCCTCAACTCTCCCTGAACTGCCCCTGTTCCTCAACTCTCCCTGAACTGCCCCTGTTCCTCAACTCCCCCTCAGCTGCCTCTGTTCCTCATCTCCAGAAACGCCCTTGTTTCTCATATCCCCCAGAGCTGTTCCTGTTCCTCATCTCTCTCAGAGCTGTCCCTGTTTCTCGTCTCTCCCAGAACTGCCCTTGTTCTTCGCCTCATCAGATGAACACATTTCACGCTTCTTCCCAGTACTCGCCTTACAATCTCCATCAATGTCATCCCTCACTATTGCCCTAAGACACTCGTAAATTCTCCCGTTTTGTAATAACATATTCACCTTTCCACTATGATCTACTTTGTCCATAAATTAAGGAAAGATCCTAGAGTTTAGCTTACGAAACCAGACAAAGCAAATGCCATAGTAATTATGGACAAGGTAGATTATAGTGGAAAAATGAACGTGTTATTAAATCCCTCTCAGCAGTAATCTCTGGATCTGATATTGTCTGGTATTTCTCCAGGTATCCAGAGTTCTGTTCTGTTTTTTTAAATTCTAGTTTATTTTATTTATATCATGTGAAGACGTAACCCCGACAAGTGGTAAATAGATACATAATTAAGCAAAGTCTTGATTGGTAGACGTTTCAGTCAGGAGTGGGTTGGTGGTGCTATGTTATTGGTGGTGGTGCTGTTATCGGCGGTGGTACAGTTATTGGTGGTGCTGTTATTGGTAATGCTACTATTATTAGTTGTGCTACTGTTATTGGTAGTGTTGCTGCTGTTAGTGGTGCTGTTATTGATAGTGTTACTGCATCAGTACTTAATAAAGTGCAACAATATCAGTGAACGTAGTATCAATAAAGACTTCCTTGTATCAAGTTCTATTTACCAAGTTTATTAGTTCAGTATCAAGATTTATTCCAGGCATTATTATCAAATTTGCAACATGCTATTGCAGACTAGTCACAGCTTTGCAACTCACGCAATAGCGTTACTAGTTAATCTCGTTTACTGCCATCTATTGTCCCATCTAGTTTAAAACAATTCATCTAGCGAAATAATAAAATGGAAACTTAGGCCTATTTTAAAGATAACTCAGTGGCAGATATTTTTTCACGGTAGTTATATGGTTGTCTCAGGAAACCATACCCCGGCCGGGATTGAACCCGCGGTCATAGAGTCTCAAAACTCCAGCCCGTCGCGCTAGCCACTAGCAATCGTGTCATTACGATTTCTTAAGTCATGTTGTCTCAGGAAATCGTAATGAACGACGGCAAACAAACCATACCATTGGTGGAGATAGAACTCGCGGATTCTATCCCCGCCCGGTTGTTGAGAACATCTCTGGAGGTCCTCCAGCTGGCGATAAAATCCAAGAGTGAAAGAAGAACAGATTGTATAGCATTGTTAATAGCATTCAACACTCTTACACAATCAACAGCATCTTGCTAACCCCGTTTCCAGCCCTCCTTGCCATTCCTTCCCCCCCTTCCATTTCCCCCTTCCCATTCCCTTCCCCCTCCCCTTCCCTTTCCTCCCTTTCCTTCCCCCCGTCTCTTCCTCTTAGCATAAACAGCCTCTGGAAGTCAGAAGGAATTGAGAAATAATAATAATATCTTTACTTACTACCAGTACATGTACAAGGTATACAAGTACATGTACAAGGTATACAAGTACATGTACAAGGTATACAAGTACATGTACAAGGTATACAAGTACATGTACAAGGTATACAGACCATAGCTGACATCAGTGACATACTACTATATAGAAAGTCCCTTGTTATGCTGAGCATTTCCCGCAAATTAGGTCAATTTTGTCCCAGGATGCGACCCACACCAGTCGACTAACACCCAGGTACCTAATTTACGGATAGGTGAACAGGGACGCAGGAACTCGAGCAAAAATTTTTATTTGGCGATTTCAAACTCTCTTTCTTCCCCTTTTTAGGAGCAACTGTTAGTAGCTGCTTGAGCCGAGTTACTCTCGTGGTGTTCCCTGGTCACTGTTAGTAGCTGTTCGAGCCGAGTTACTCTCGTGGTGTTCCCTGGTCACTGTTAGTAGCTGCTGGAGCAGAGTTACTCTCGTGGTGTTCCCTGGTCACTGTTAGTAGCTGCTGGAGCAGAGTTACTCTCGTGGTGTTCCCTGGTCACTGTTAGTAGCTGCTGAAGCAGAGTTACTCTCGTGGTGTTCCCTGGTCACTGTTAGTAGCTGCTGGAGAAGAGTTACTCTCGAGGTGTTCCCTGGTCACTGTTAGTAGCTGCTGGAGCAGAGTTACTCTCGTGGTGTTCCCTGGTCACTGTTAGTAGCTGCTGGAGCAGAGTTACTCTCGTGGTGTTCCCTGGTCACTGTTAGTAGCTGCTTGAGCAGAGTTACTCTCGTGGTGTTCCCTGGTCACTGTTAGTTGCTGCTGGAGCAGAGTTACTCTCGTGGTGTTCCCTGGTCACTGTTAGTAGCTGTTCGAGCCGAGTTACTCTCGTGGTGTTCCCTGGTCACTGTTAGTAGCTGCTGGAGCAGAATTACTCTCGTGGTGTTCCCTGGTCACTGTTAGTAGCTGCTGGAGCAGAGTTACTCTCGTGGTGTTCCCTGGTCACTGTTAGTAGCTGCTGGAGCAGAGTTACTCTCGTGGTGTTCCCTGGTCACTGTTAGTAGCTGCTGGAGAAGAGTTACTCTCGAGGTGTTCCCTGGTCACTGTTAGTAGCTGCTGGAGCAGAGTTACTCTCGTGGTGTTCCCTGGTCACTGTTAGTAGCTGCTGGAGCAGAGTTACTCTCGTGGTGTTCCCTGGTCACTGTTAGTAGCTGCTTGAGCAGAGTTACTCTCGTGGTGTTCCCTGGTCACTGTTAGTTGCTGCTGGAGCAGAGTTACTCTCGTGGTGTTCCCTGGTCACTGTTAGTAGCTGCTGGAGCAGAGTTACTCTCGTGGTGTTCCCTGGTCACTGTTAGTAGCTGCTGGAGCAGAGTTACTCTCGTGGTGTTCCCTGGTCACTGTTAGTAGCTGCTGGAGCAGAGTTACTCTCGTGGTGTTCCCTGGTCACTGTTAGTAGCTGCTGGAGCAGAGTTACGCTCGTGGTGTTCCCTGATCACTGTTAGTAGCTGCTGGAGCAGAGTTACTCTCGTGGTGTTCCCTGGTCAATGTTAGTAGCTGCTGGAGCAGAGTTACTCTCGTGGTGTTCCCTGGTCAATGTTAGTAGCTGCTGGAGCACAGTTACTCTCGTGGTGTTCCCTGGTCACTGTTAGTAGCTGCTGGAGCAGAGTTACTCTCGTGGTGTTCCCTGGTCACTGTTAGTAGCTGCTGGAGCAGAGTTACTCTCGTGGTGTTCCCTGGTCACTGCTAGTAGCTGCTTGAGCAGAGTTATTCTCGTGGTGTTCCCTGGTCACTGCTAGTAGCTGCTGGAGCAGAGTTACGCTCGTGGTGTTCCCTGGTCACTGCTAGTAGCTGCTTGAGCAGAGTTATTCTCGTGGTGTTCCCTGGTCACTGCTAGTAGCTGCTGGAGCAGAGTTACGCTCGTGGTGTTCCCTGGTCACTGTTAGTAGCTGCTGGAGCAGAGCTAGGCTCGTGGTGTTCCCTGGTCACTGTTAGTAGTTGCTGGAGCAGAGTTACTCTCGTGGTGTTCCCTGGTCACTGCTAGTAGCTGCTTGAGCAGAGTTACGCTCGTGGTGTTCCCTGGTCACTGTTAGTAGCTGCTGGAGCAGAGCTAGGCTCGTGGTGTTCCCTGGTCACTGTTAGTAGCTGCTGGAGCAGAGCTACGCTCGTGGTGTTCCCTGGTCACTGTTAGTAGCTGCTGGAGCAGAGTTACTCTCGTTGTGTTCCCTGGTCACTGTCAGTAGCTGCTGGAGCATAGTTGCTCCCATTGTGTTCCCTGGTCACTGTCAGTAGCTGCTGGAGCAAAGTTACTCTCGTGGTGTTCCCTGGTCACTGTTAGTAGCTGCTGGAGCAAAGTTACTCTCGTGGTGTTCCCTGGTCACTGTTAGTAGCTGCTGGAGCAGAGTTACTCTCGTTGTGTTCCCTGGTCACTGTTAGTAGCTGCTTGAGCAGAGTTACTCTCGTGGTGTTCCCTGGTCACTGTTAGTAGCTGCTGGAGCAGAGTTACGCTCGTGGTGTTCCCTGGTCACTGTTAGTAGCTGCTTGAGCAGAGTTACTCTCGTGGTGTTCCCTGGTCACTGTTAGTAGCTGCTGGAGCAGAGCTACGCTCGTGGTGTTCCCTGGTCACTGTTAGTAGCTGCTGGAGCAGAGTTACTCTCGTGGCGTTCCCTGGTCACTGTTAGTAGCTGCTGGAGCAGAGTTACTCTCGTGGTGTTCCCTGGTCACTGTTAATAGCTGCTGGAGCAGAGTTACTCTCGTGGTTTACCTGGAGTCTGCCTGGAGGGTATTCCGGGGATCAACGCCCCCGCGGCCAGGTCCATGACCAGGCCTCATGGTCATTTTTGCATAGTTCTGTATTTGGTAAATCATTAAAATAAATTAAAAATATTATAGGAGCCAGAATAGATCCTTGTGGCACCCTACTACAGACATCTTCCCAAGAGGAGATTTTTCCTCTTATGACAGTTTGGATTTTCCTCTCAAACAGAAAATCTCTCAGACACTGGAATAAGTGGTCTTTTACTCTTCCTTTCTTTTGAAGTTTCCAGCTCCATTGAGCTGAACCTTCTCCAGGCTGAGGGACTGATCACCTCACCAGCTCCATGGAGCTGAACCTTCTCTAGGCTGAGGGACTGATCACCTCACCAGCTCCATTGAGCTGAACCTTCTCCAGGCTGAGGGACTGATCACCTCACCAGCTCCATGGAGCTGAACCTTCTCTAGGCTGAGGGACTGATCACCTCACCAGCTCCATTGAGCTGAACCTTCTCCAGGCTGAGGGACTGATCACCTCACCAGCTCCATGGAGCTGAACCTTCTCTAGGCTGAGGGACTGATCACCTCACCAGCTCCATTGAGCTGAACCTTCTCCAGGCTGAGGGACTGATCACCTCACCAGCTCCATGGAGCTGAACCTTCTCTAGGCTGAGGGACTGATCACCTCACCAGCTCCATGGAGCTGAACCTTCTCTAGGCTGAGGGACTGACCACCTCACCAGCTCCATGGAGCTGAACCTTCTCTAGGCTGAGGGACTGACCACCTCACCAGCTCCATGGAGCTGAACCTTCTCTAGGCTGATGGACTAACCACCTCACCAGCTCCATGGAGCTGAACCTTCTCTAGGCTGAGGGACTGACCACCTCACCAGCTCCATGGAGCTGAACCTTCTCTAGGCTGATGGACTGACCACCTCACCAGCTCCATTGAGCTGAACCTTCTCCAGGCTGAGGGACTGACCACCTCACCAGCTCCATGGAGCTGAACCTTCTCTAGGCTGAGGGACTGACCACCTCACCAGCTCCATGGAGCTGAACCTTCTCTAGGCTGAGGGACTGATCACCTCACCAGCTCCATGGAGCTGAACCTTCTCTAGGCTGAGGGACTGACCACCTCACCAGCTCCATGGAGCTGAACCTTCTCTAGGCTGAGGGACTGATCACCTCACCAGCTCCATGGAGCTGAACCTTCTCTAGGCTGAGGGACTGACCACCTCACCAGCTCCATGAAGCTGAACCTTCTCTAGGCTGAGGGACTGATCACCTCACCAGCTCCATGGAGCTGAACCTTCTCTAGGCTGAGGGACTGACCACCTCACCAGCTCCATGGAGCTGAACCTTCTCTAGGCTGAGGTACTGACCACCTCACCAGCTCCATGGAGCTGAACCTTCTCTAGGCTGAGGGACTGACCACCTCACCAGCTCCATGGAGCTGAACCTTCTCTAGGCTGAGGGACTGACCACCTCACCAGCTCCATGGAGCTGAACCTTCTCTAGGCTGAGGGACTGATCACCTCACCAGCTCCATGGAGCTGAACCTTCTCTAGGCTGAGGTACTGACCACCTCACCAGCTCCATGGAGCTGAACCTTCTCTAGGCTGAGGGACTGACCACCTCACCAGCTCCATGGAGCTGAACCTTCTATAGGCTGAGGGACTGACCACCTCACCAGCTCCATGGAGCTGAACCTTCTCCAGGCTGAGGGACTGACCACCTCACCAGCTCCATGGAGCTGAACCTTCTCTAGGCTGAGGGACTGACCACCTCACCAGCTCCATGGAGCTGAACCTTCTCCAGGCTGAGGGACTGACCACCTCACCAGCTCCATGGAGCTGAACCTTCTCTAGGCTGAGGGACTGACCACCTCACCAGCTCCATGGAGCTGAACCTTCTCTCGGCTGAGGGACTGATCACCTCACCAGCTCCATGGAGCTGAACCTTCTCTAGGCTGAGGGACTGACCACCTCACCAACTCCATGGAGCTGAACCTTCTCTAGGCTGAGGGACTGATCACCTCACGAGCTCCATGGAGCTTAACCTTCTCTAGGCTGAGGGACTGACCACCTCACCAGCTCCATGAAGCTGAACCTTCTCTAGGCTGAGGGACTGATCACCTCACCTGCTCCATGGAGCTGAACCTTCTCTAGGCTGAGGGACTGACCACCTCACCAGCTCCATGGAGCTGAACCTTCTCTAGGCTGAGGTACTGACCACCTCACCAGCTCCATGGAGCTGAATCTTCTCTAGGCTGAGGGACTGACCACCTCACCAGCTCCATGGAGCTGAACCTTCTCTAGGCTGAGGGACTGATCACCTCACCAGCTCCATGGAGCTGAACCTTCTCTAGGCTGAGGGACTGATCACCTCACCAGCTCCATGGAGCTGAACCTTCTCTAGGCTGATGGACTGACCACCTCACCAGCTCCATGGAGCTGAACCTTCTCTAGGCTGAGGGACTGACCACCTCACCAGCTCCATGTAGCTGAACCTTCTCTAGGCTGATGGACTAACCACCTCACCAGCTCCATGGAGCTGAATCTTCTCTAGGCTGAGGGACTGACCACCTCACCAGCTCCATGGAGCTGAACCTTCTCTAGGCTGAGGGACTGACCACCTCACCAGCTCCATGGAGCTGAACCTTCTCTAGGCTGAGGGACTGATCACCTCACCAGCTCCATGGAGCTGAACCTTCTCTAGGCTGAGGGACTGACCACCTCACCAGCTCCATGAAGCTGAACCTTCTCTAGGCTGAGGGACTGATCACCTCACCAGCTCCATGGAGCTGAACCTTCTCTAGGCTGAGGGACTGACCACCTCACCAGCTCCATGGAGCTGAACCTTCTCTAGGCTGAGGTACTGACCACCTCACCAGCTCCATGGAGCTGAACCTTCTCTAGGCTGAGGGACTGACCACCTCACCAGCTCCATGGAGCTGAACCTTCTCTAGGCTGAGGGACTGACCACCTCACCAGCTCCATGGAGCTGAACCTTCTCTAGGCTGAGGGACTGATCACCTCACCAGCTCCATGGAGCTGAACCTTCTCTAGGCTGAGGTACTGACCACCTCACCAGCTCCATGGAGCTGAACCTTCTCTAGGCTGAGGGACTGACCACCTCACCAGCTCCATGGAGCTGAACCTTCTATAGGCTGAGGGACTGACCACCTCACCAGCTCCATGGAGCTGAACCTTCTCCAGGCTGAGGGACTGACCACCTCACCAGCTCCATGGAGCTGAACCTTCTCTAGGCTGAGGGACTGACCACCTCACCAGCTCCATGGAGCTGAACCTTCTCCAGGCTGAGGGACTGCCCACCCCACCAGCTCCAGGGAGCTGACCCTTCTCTAGGCTGAGGGACTGACCACCTCACCAGCTCCATGGAGCTGAACCTTCTCTAGGCTGAGGGACTGATCACCTCACCAGCTCCATGGAGCTGAACCTTCTCTAGGCTGAGGGACTGACCACCTCACCAACTCCATGGAGCTGAACCTTCTCTAGGCTGAGGGACTGATCACCTCACGAGCTCCATGGAGCTTAACCTTCTCTAGGCTGAGGGACTGACCACCTCACCAGCTCCATGAAGCTGAACCTTCTCTAGGCTGAGGGACTGATCACCTCACCTGCTCCATGGAGCTGAACCTTCTCTAGGCTGAGGGACTGACCACCTCACCAGCTCCATGGAGCTGAACCTTCTCTAGGCTGAGGTACTGACCACCTCACCAGCTCCATGGAGCTGAATCTTCTCTAGGCTGAGGGACTGACCACCTCACCAGCTCCATGGAGCTGAACCTTCTCTAGGCTGAGGGACTGATCACCTCACCAGCTCCATGGAGCTGAACCTTCTCTAGGCTGAGGGACTGATCACCTCACCAGCTCCATGGAGCTGAACCTTCTCTAGGCTGATGGACTGACCACCTCACCAGCTCCATGGAGCTGAACCTTCTCTAGGCTGAGGGACTGACCACCTCACCAGCTCCATGGAGCTGAACCTTCTCTAGGCTGAGGGACTGACCACCTCACCAGCTCCATGGAGCTGAACCTTCTCTAGGCTGATGGACTAACCACCTCACCAGCTCCATGGAGCTGAATCTTCTCTAGGCTGAGGGACTGACCACCTCACCAGCTCCATGGAGCTGAACCTTCTCTAGGCTGAGGGACTGACCACCTCACCAGCTCCATGGAGCTGAACCTTCTCTAGGCTGAGGGACTGATCACCTCACCAGCTCCATGGAGCTGAACCTTCTCTACCCTGAGGGACTGACCACCTCACCAGCTCCATGGAGCTGAACCTTCTCTAGGCTGAGGGCCTGATCACCTCACCAGCTCCATGGAGCTGAACCTTCTCTAGGCTGAGGGACTGACCTCCTCACCAGCTCCATGGAGCTGAACCTTCTCTAGGCTGAGGTACTGACCACCTCACCAGCTCCATGGAGCTGAACCTTCTCTAGGCTGAGGGACTGACCACCTCACCAGCTCCATGGAGCTGAACCTTCTCTAGGCTGAGGGACTGATCACCTCACCAGCTCCATGGAGCTGAACCTTCTCTAGGCTGAGGGACTGACCACCTCACCAGCTTCATGGAGCTGAACCTTCTATAGGCTGAGGGACTGACCACATCACCAGCTCCATGGAGCTGAACCTTCTCTAGGCTGAGGGACTGATCACCTCACCAGCTTCATGGAGCTGAACTCTTCTCCAGGCTGAGGGACTGACCACCTAAAACTGCTTCTCCAAGAATGATGGACTGGATACATCATTTTTACCTCGCCACTACTGCTGCCTAAAATACATTCCCCTCTGTATTGGACTGATGAAGCCTACCACTCAGGCGAAACGTTTCAACAATGTAGACACCCAATTTCTGAAGATAGAGACACTTATGCAATATATGGGAATCTTTATTGAAAAAACGTTTCGCCACATAGTGGCTTCATTAGTCCAATACAAAGTAGAAAGGTGTAAGGAGAGGAGGAGTTTGAGGTAATCAGTCCCTCGGCCTGGAGGGACTGAACACATCAACTCCAGGCTGAGGGACTGATTACCTCAACCCCTCCTTTACACCATTCTACTTTGTACTGAACTGATGAAGCCACTGTGTGGTGATACGTTTCTTCAGTAAAGATTCCTATATATTGCATAAGTGTCTCAATCTTCAACTTGTCAGTTTTGAACCATTTATTTCATCAACTTCCATTAAACCATTCTCTAAAATGCCTCCTTTTACCCCTTATTTGGAGTAAATGGTTTAATTCCAATTTCGTAAATATTACAGATCTCTCTGTGATCTTTATGTCTCTTGAACCATTAAGTTGAGAGTAAGACACATGTGCAACATCTGGGTATCTTTATTGTAGACGTTTCGCCATCCAGTGGCTTTATCAATACAAATTCTAGGACACAACTATCCCATCTCTTTGGGAAGGACCTACTTCCACTGGGGAATCCCGCCTACCAGTGAATTTGCCCTCGTCTGCTTCACCTGACGTTACTATATAAGCGCCAGGATTCTTTCTTCTGCTTCAGAATCTCCACGACTATGGTGCTGTTCGCACCTACTCCTAGGTTGAGGGACTGATTACCTCATCTTCTGTACATAGTTCTACTGTCTCCAAGTTATGTCCTAGAATTTGTATTGATAAAGCCACTGGACGGCTAACCGTCTACAATGAAGATACCCAGATGTTGCACATGTGTCTTACTCTCATCTTGTCGGTATTATATACCATTCGTACACAACCATTAAGTTCTCTGAAACATTGTTTTCAAACATTATGTTTTCCTATCTTATAATTTAGTCGTTTCTCTTTATGTAAGTCGTTTTCATCCTTTCGGACACATTTAAACTCGTTCATTGTTTCCAGTATCATTGTACCATTATTTCCAGTGAACTTACATTGTTTACGTTGATACACGCTCCCTCTTCTCGAGTAAACAATAACTAATATAAACAGTGTGACTGATGCTTCTTCTCTCACTCTTGTCGCTTCAATTATATGATGACGCTTAAAAAACAGTCATTATATTAATTGTGAACATTAAAATGGTATAAAATACCGACAGGTTGTTAGGTAAGACACATATGCAACAGTTAGGTATCTTTATTTCGAAACGTTTCGCCTTCACAGTAGACTTCTTCAGTCGAGTACAGAAAAGTTGAAGCAGAAGATACTTGAAGACGATGTAGTCAGTCCATCACCCTTAAAGTTTTGAGGTGGTCAGTCCCTCAGTCTGGAGAAGAGTATTGTTCCATAGCTATTGAGGTTGTCAGTCCCTCAGCCTGGAGAAGTTCTGTTCCAAAGTCTGGAACTAACTGAAGATCAAGCGACAGTGTTGAGATTAAATACTGTGGGAAGGAGAGGTGCAGAGTAGTAGTAGTGAGAATGTAGCCACTGAGAGGTCATGTCCCTCTCAGATCCAACATTTCTCACTGGAAAAAGTTGCCCAAGGTGTTTTCTCTTCTGTATCAAGATGCCATTTTGTTGCAGTGTCTGACAGAGTAATTATCAAATGGTATACAATACCGACAGGTTGGTAGATAAGACACATAGGCAACATTTAGGCAACTTTATTCCGAAACGTTTCGCCTACACAGCAGGCTTCTTCAGTCGAGTACAGAAAGTGGCTACATTCTCACTACTACTACTACTCTGCACCTCTCCTGCCAGCGGTTTATAAGCTCCTTCTCAGCACGTATGCCGTATTCTATTCAAGATTGATGGACTGACCACATCGACTCAAGGTTGAGGGACTGATTACCTCATTCTCCTCCTGTTCTTCAAGATTCTCCTTTGTATGGACTGATGAAGCCACTGTGTGGCGAAACGTTTCCTCAATAAAGATACCCAAGAGTTGCACATGTGTCTAATTTATCAACTTTGCATTTGGTTGGGTTGAACTTCGGGAGCCAGTTGCTTATCCAGGCTTGCAGCCTGTCCAGATTTCTTTGTAGTCCTACCCAATCCTCATCCGTTTCAATTCTTCTCATAGGCTCCACGTTGTCTGCAAACAGGGACACATCTGAGTCTATCCCTTCCGTCATGTCGTTCACATATACCAGAAACAGCACTGGTTCTAGGACTGGCCCTTGTGGGACCCCGCTAGTCATAGGCGCCCACTCTGACACCTCGTCACGTACCGTCATTCGTTGTTTCTTTCCTGTCAGGTATTCTCTGATTCATTGCTAGTTTGTGTCTGTGTGTGTGCGTGTGTGTGTGTGTGTATGTGTGTGTGTATGTGTGTGTGTGTACTCACCTAATTGTAGTTGCAGGGGTCGAGACTCAGCTCCTGGCTCCGCTTTTCTCTTGCATGTAAACCATTTCCTTTAACAGATGATGTTAATCTCCTGCTGCTATGTCATTAAGGCGGCGTGCACGTCTTAGTAAGCAGTGATAACGACCTAATTGCTGGCAAATTATATCAGCACAGAGCATCATACGAGAGGTGAGTACTGGTGTGGGGAGATAACAAGATCAGCTGTAAAGATGCTGAGGAAATTATCAAGAAACATATCAACATGTGTGGGTACTGACTGCTTCGTCGTGACCAAGACGGCTCGTATTATCTCCTACTTTAAGCTTGGTACTACCCACAACAACCCCACACCCACTTCCCACACCCACCTCCCACGGCCACTTCCCACAGCCACTTCCCACAGCCACTTCCCACACCCACTTCCCACACCCACCTCCCACACCCACCCCCCACCTCCCATACCCACTTCTCACACCCACTTCCCACACCCACTTCTCACACCCACCTCCCACACCCACTTCCCACACCCACCTCCCACACCCACCTCCCATACCCACTTCCCATACCCACTTCCCACACCCACTTCCCACACCCACTTCCCACAGCCACTTCCCACACCCACCTCTCATACCCACTTCCCACAGCCACTTCCCACACCCACCTCCCACACCTACTTCTCACACCCACCTCCCACACCCACCTCCCACACCCACTTCCCACACCCACCTCCCACACCAACCTCCCACACCCACCTCCCACACCTACCTCCCATACCCACCTCCCATACCCACTTCCCATACCCATTTCCCACACCCACTTCCCACAGCCACTTCCCACACCCACCTCCCACACCTACTTCTCACACCCACCTCCCACACCCACCTCCCACACCTACCTCCCATACCCACTTCCCATACCCATTTCCCACACCCACTTCCCACACCTACTTCTCACACCCACCTCCCACACCCACTTCCCACACCCACCTCCCACACCAACCTCCCACACCCACCTCCAACTCTCTGTCCGCCTCCATCTACTCCATTTTGACTAATAGCCTCTAGCTAGCCTCCAGCCAGTCTCTAGATAGCCTCCAGCCAGTCTCTAGATAGCCTCCAGCCAGTCTCTAGCTAGCCTCCAGCTAATCTTCAGCTAGTCTCTAGCTAGTCTCCAGCTAGCCTCCAGCTAGCCTCCAGCTAGCCTCCAGCTAACATCCAGCTAACCTCCAGCTAGTCTCCAGCTAACCTCCAGCTAGTCTCCAGCTAGTCTCCAGCTAACATCCAGCTAGTCTCCAGCTAGCCTCCAGCTAACATCCAGCTAGCCTCCAGCTAATCTTCAGCTAGTCTCTAGCTAGTCTCCAGCTAGTCTCCAGCTAGCCTCCAGCTAACATCCAGCTAGTCTCCAGCTAGCCTCCAGCTAGCCTCCAGCTAACATCCAGCTAACCTCCAGCTAGTCTCCAGCTAGTCTCCAGCTAGTCTCCAGCTAGTCTCCAGTTAGTCTCCAGCTAGTCTCCAGCTAACCTCCAGCTAGTCTCCAGCTAATCTTCAGCTAATCTTCAGCTAGTCTCCAGCTAGTCTCCAGCTAACCTCCAGCTAGTCTCCAGCTAGTCTCCAGCTAGTCTCCAGCTAACCTTCAGCTAGTCTCCAGCTAACCTCCAGCTAGTCTCCAGCTAGTCTCCAGCTAACCTTCAGCTAGTCTCCAGCTAGTCTCCAGCTAGTCTCCAGCTAGTCTCCAGCTACTAGTGACCATGAACATGGCTGAAAGAAAGACGAGGGACACGATATTTTCCGGCCCACGAAATAGACATAATTTTCGTAATAATTCTGCAGTATTATCGCAGCTGATCCAACACAAATTGAATTAATAGATTTATGTAACTTACTGATACGAGTTAAAATCCACAATTCATCCAAAAATATTACCCCCCCCTGGTTGTGTTGTCTGGTTGTGTTGTCTGGTTGTGTTGTCTGGTTGTGTTGTCTGGTTGTGTTGTCTGGTTGTGTTGTCTGGTTGTGTTGTCTGGTTGTGTTGTCTGGTTGTGTTGTCTGGTTGTGTTGTCTGGTTTTGTTGTCTGGTTGTGTTGTCAGGTTGTGTTGTCAGGTCGTGTTGTCAGGTCGTGTTGTCAGGTTGTGTTGTCAGGTTGTGTTGTCAGGTCGTGTTGTCAGGTTGTGTTGTCAGGTCGTGTTGTCAGGTTGTGTTGTCAGGTCGTGTTGTCAGGTTTTGTCAGGTCGTGTTGTCAGGTTGTGTTGTCAGGTCGTGTTGTCAGGTCGTGTTGTCAGGTCGTGTTGTCAGGTCGTGTTGTTAGGTTGTGTTGTCAGGTCGTGTTGTCAGGTCGTGTTGTCAGGTCGTGTTGTCAGGTTGTGTTGTCAGGTTGTGTTGTCAGGTCGTGTTGTCAGGTCGTGTTGTCAGGTTGTGTTGTCAGGTTGTGTTGTCAGGTTGTGTTGTCAGGTCGTGTTGTCAGGTCGTGTTGTCAGGTCGTGTTGTCAGGTCGTGTTGTCAGGTCGTGTTGTCAGGTCGTGTTGTCAGGTCGTGTTGCCAGGTCGTGTTGTCAGGTTGTGTTGTCAGGTCGTGTTGTCAGGTCGTGTTGTCAGGTCGTGTTGTCAGGTTGTGTTGTCAGGTCGTGTTGTCAGGTCGTGTTGTCAGGTCGTGTTGTCAGGTCGTGTTGTCAGGTCGTGTTGTCAGGTCGTGTTGTCAGGTTGTGTTGTCAGGTTGTGTTGTCAGGTTGTGTTGTCAGGTTGTGTTGTCAGGTTGTGTTGTCAGGTTGTGTTGTCAGGTCGTGTTGTCAGGTCGTGTTGTCAGGTTGTGTTGTCAGGTTGTGTTGTCAGGTTGTGTTGTCAGGTTGTGTTGTCTGGTTGTGTTGTCAGGTTGTGTTGTCAGGTTGTGTTGTCAGGTTGTGTTGTCAGGTTGTGTTGTCAGGTCGTGTTGTCAGGTCGTGTTGTCAGGTCGTGTTGTCAGGTTGTGTTGTCAGGTTGTGTTGTCAGGTTGTGTTGTCAGGTCGTGTTGTCAGGTCGTGTTGTCAGGTCGTGTTGTCAGGTTGTGTTGTCAGGTTGTGTTGTCAGTTCGTGTTGTCTGACACTAGAAATGGATCTTAAATTCCCTAATAATTAGACAGGAGATTTTCACTGGTTTGTCTTGGCAGATTTCTTTGTAGGTTAATTTGCTTTTTTTAGGCATAATTGTTAGGTTGTTTGTGGGGTTGACGCTTGTGATTTTTATGTGGGTGTTTTATTGTTTGACCTGACCTGACCTTGTGGCTCGTAGCATGCCTGGGTCATGACCTGACCAGGTGCTGCTGCAGCCTCCAGCTGCTGATAATAAACCTTCCCAGGTGGAGAATTATTATTATTATTATTATTATTATTAGCCATTAATTATATAGCTACGGACATTTGACAGGTTTTTGAGGGGATGAAAAGGGAGTTTAGTGAAGGGGAAATGAGAGGGGAGAGAGGGGAAGAGTGAGCAGCTCTGAGGGCACGGGACTGAGGTCCAGAAGTACCCCTTTCTTCCCTTACTCCAGTTCCTGTTGGTCACTACCCGTGAATATAATTAACATGGATCAGTGCCCGTGCCCCCTGCCTCTGGACTCATGCCCTAGCGAGGACACTTCCACATGGCATATGGAGCATCCAATGCCCTAGACCTGGGTTTAGTAGTAATGAAGCAGTACCATGAAAGTGACAGTAGCAGGGGCAGGTGGTATTAGCAGGGCAAGGGGCAGTAGCAGGGGCAGGGGGTATTAGCAGGGCAAGGGGCAGTAGCAGGGGCAGGGGGTATTAGCAGGGGGTGTGGCAGGAGGCTAGCTTCTCAACCATAACAAAAATCAGCTGTTCCTGTAAACTCGATCAAGATTAGAAAGCCATAAAAAGGTCTAACCAACGCACTGAAAACACTTCAAATTGACCCCATACCATCGTACACCACAAGGACGAAAATAGAATGTCGAAAGCCCTCCACTGTGGCATTTATCACTTCATTTCTCGCCAGAAACACATGCCATACTGAATAAATACGAAGTTTGCATGCGAGAAACTTTTCCCTTTCGGGAAGGACGTCGTAAGGGCTAAAATCCCTTATCTTCCAACGTCACAGTGACCTGGGGAGGTCAGGTCACGACCCTAGGTGACCCAGAATAGGCGAGTATTACACAGAACTATAACGAACGCCGTTACTATTTGTACACTAGGTGGCCAGGCGTCCGTGTTGAAAATAGCGATTAAAATTGGGGAAATAGGATGATCCATGAGAGACAATAGTCTGGAAACAAACATGGTGGCCAGAAATAGGCTGTTATTGTGTTACCGAGGGCGGCTAACTGCTCTACTTAACCATACCAGCCATACAGCTGGTATGGTTAAGTAGATACCTAAAGATACCTAACTGTTGTTAGGTAAGACACATATGCAACAGTTAGGTATCTTTATTATGAAACGTTTCGCCTACACAGTAGGCTTCTTCAGTCAAGTACAGAAAAGTTGATAGAAGCAGAAGATACTTGAAGACGATGTAATCAGTCCATCACCCTTAAAGTTTTGAGGTGGTCAGTCCCTCAGTCTGGAGAAGAGCATTGTTCCATAGTCTGAAACAATATGGAGAAGAAGTGACAGGATGGAGCTTTTTATAGCGCCAAGAGGTGAGACGTAGGCCACTAGGAGAGGTAAGAACTCAGATGTTGAGAAGTCAGGACCCTCTCAGGTCCTTCACATACCTAACTGTTGCATATGTGTCTTACCTAACAACCTGTCGGTATTTTATACCATTTTAATGTTCAATAATAATATAATTAATAATTATTAGTAATAATAATAATAATATTATAAATAAAACAGTTACAGGTGTATCTGGTTTGGTAATAGAGTTGTGGATGAGTGGAACAAACTTCTGAGTACCGTCATAGAAGCTCAAACGTTGTGTAGTTTTAAAAATAGGTTATATAAATACATGAGTGGGTGTGGGCGAGTGTGAGATGGACCTGACTAGTTTGTGCTGGTCGGCGTGATGCCTGCTCCTTCCTTAAATGGATGTGACTTGGACCTGACTAGGTTGGGTTAAAGGCATAAGCCGACTTGGACCTGCCTCGCATTGGCCGGTAGGCCTACTACAGTGTTCCTTCTTTCTTATAAGATCATAAGAACACAAAGGAGGAACACTGCAGCAGGCATGTTGGCCCATACTAGGCAGGTCCTTCACAATTCATCCCACTAACAGAATATTCGCCCAACCCAATTTTCAATGCTTCCCAAGAAATAAGCTTTGATGAGTCTATTTACTCATGAGAATTTCACACATTTCCTTATCATTATCAGTGATCTGACAGTGGGGTGATAGAGGCTAGGACCTTGGGTAGCTTTAAGAAGAGACTGGACAAATATATGAGTGGGAGGGGCTGGGTTTGATTGGTGTTGGGGGGTGCGGGAGTTATTTCTTGGGTAGCTTTAGGTAGAGGTCGTTTTGATAAGGACCTGCCTCGTATGGGCCAGTAGGCCTTCTGCAGTGTTCCTACATTCTTATGTTCTTAAGTCAGCCAAGCGGAAGTCTGGGACAAACATAAGAACATAAGAACATAAGAATGTAGGAACTCTGCAGAAGGCCTACTGGCCCATACGAGGCAGGTCCTTATCAAAACGACATCTACCTAAAGCTACTCAAGAAACAACTCCCGCACCCCCCAACACCAATCAAACCCAGCCCCTCCCGCTCATATATTTGTCCAGTCTCTTCTTAAAGCTACCCAAGGTCCTAGCCTCTATCACCCCACTGGGAAGACTGTTCCACGCATCTACAACTCTGTTAGAAAACCAGTACTTACCTATGTCCTTTCTAAATCTAAATTTATCCAACTTAAATCCATTATTCCTTGTTTATGCCCATCATCCACTTATACACTTCAATGATATCTCCCCTCATTCTACGCCTCTCCAGAGAGTGGAGATTTAAGGCTTTAAGTCTATCTTCATACGGGAGGTTCCTTACACAGTAAATCATTTTAGTCATTCTTCTCTGTATGTTCTCTAATGAGTCTATGTCCATCCTGTAAAGTAAAAGGACACAAGTGCAACTAATGTGACATTTATTGTGGCAACGTTTCGCTCTCCAGGAGCTTTATCAAGCCATTACAAACAATACATGGACACAGAGGGTATATAAAGGCTCAGAGTGAGGTGAATACTAGTGAGGTACCATTTCGATGTTCACTAGTGGTAGTAGTAGTAGTAGTAGTAGTAGTAGTAGTGGTAGTGACAAAAGTAATACAATATGGTAGAGCAATTAATTCGTACATGAGTAAAAGGATATAAAAGCTATTACTTGGGTAACATAAAAATAGGTTGGACAAATGTCACATTAGTTGCACTTGTGTCCTTTTACTTTACATATTGTCGGTAATTCTACCAACTTTATTACAATATGTAGTAAGGGGACCAAAACTGAGCAGCATAATCTAAATGAGGCCACACTAGTGATGTATAGAGCTGTAAAATAACTTTTGGACTTCTGTTACTTATACTTCTTGAGATAAATCCAAGTAATCTGTTGGCCTTGTTGCGCACACTGAGGCACTGCTGTCTTGGCTTTAGATTTCTGCTTACCATGACTCCCAAGTCTTTTTCACATTCTGTATGACCAAGCTCTACTTCACCTAGATTATAGCTTCGAGGGTTATTTTCATTACCAAGGGCAAGTACCTTACACTTATCCACATTAAACTTCATCTGCCATTTCTCAGACCAAGACATTAATTTATTCAAATCGTCCTGGAGTTCATTGATATCCTCCTCAGAGTGAATTATACGGCCTATCTTTGTATCATCAGCAAACTTACTCATGTCACTAGTAATCCCTTCATCAAGGTCATTAATGTAAATTATGAACAAGAGAGGGCCTAAAACTGATCCTTGTGGAACGCCACTAGTGACTAATCCCCATTCAGATTTCACTCCATTAATGGTAACTCTCTGCTTTCTATTGGTAAGCCATGCCTCAATCCATGCTAGAACTTTACCTCCTATACCATGAGCTGCCACTTTTCTTAAGAGTCTCTTGTGAGGTACTCTGTCGAAGGCTTTACTAAAATCCAAATAAACAATATCATATTCCTTATCACTGTCAACTGCCTCAAATGTTCTATTGAAGAACGTCAGTAAGTTTGTCAGGCAGGAACGACCTCTCGTGAATCCATGCTGAGATTCATTTATCAAGTTATGCTCTTCAAGGTGACTTCTGATAATGTCAGCTATAATTGATTCTAATAACTTGCCCACAATAGATGTCAGGCTTATTGGACGGTAATTTGAAGGAGTGGACTTATCCCCTGATTTGAATATAGGAATATAGGAACCACATTAGCCATCTTCCACATCTCTGGCACAACACTGGTAAGGATGGACGCATTGAATACACTCGTTAATGGCTGACTAAGCTCCATCTTGCATTCCTTAAGTACCCTTGAAAACAACTCATCGGGTCCCGGGGACTTATTTTGTTTCAGTTTGTCTATCTGTTTAATAACCATGTCCCTCGTGACAGTAATATTAGTTAACTTAAATTCATCAGGAACTAAATAATTGTTAATTACTGGAATCTCATTTACATCTTCCTGTGTAAAAACTGACAAAAAATAGTCATTAAATAAGGAACACATTTCCAGTTCATTATCCGTCAGCTGTCCATTCCCAGATTTCAGAGGTCCTACTTTTTCCTTCACCTTCGTCCTATACACTTGAAAGAACCCCTTTGGATTAGTCTTTGATTCATTAGCAACTCTAATTTCATAGTCACGTTTAGCCTTTCTAATCGCCTTTTTTACTTCTCTTTTAAGCTGAACATATTGGTCAGTAAGGTTAACCTCTCCTCTTCTGATGCGCCTATAAATTCCCCTTTTCTCCCCTAATAGATGCTTTAGCCTCCTGTTAACCCATTTGGGATCGTTATTATTAGACCTAATTTCTCTCTGGGGAATGTATATACTCTGGGCACTGTGTACATTATTAAGAAAACAATCATAAAAGCAGATCCCTTCATATTCATAAGTATGATTATCGTCAATAAAATCATTAGCTAGATAACCCCAATCAAGATTAGACAGATGTTCCCTAAGTCCATTATAATCGGCAGAACGAAAATCGGGGATTTTTACTGTATTATCATCATTCTTGCATTCCCAATTAATGCTAAAAGTGATGGATTTGTGATCACTTGCGCCAAGCTCTTCAGTGATCTCCAGATTATTCACGAGTGTTTCCTTATTTGACAAGACTAGGTCTAGCAAATTATTACCCCTGGTAGGTTCAGTTACACTCTGTTTCAGAAAACAGTCCTGAACTGTTTCCATGAAGTCACTGGACTCTAGATTACCTGTCAAAGAATTCCAGTCAATTTGGCTAAAGTTAAAGTCCCCTACTATGACTACGTTACTGTGTCCAGAAGCCCTAACAATTTCGTCCCAAAGAAGTCTCCCTCTATCGTGATCCAAGCCTGGAGGTCGGTATATTACACCTAGAATTAGTTTTTCTTGACCCTCCACGAACTCTACCCAAACAGACTCTGTTACTGCTCCATCTATTTTTATACCTTTTTTTATGCAACAATTAATATTTTCTCGAACATACAATGCAACTCCTCCCCCCTTCCCATTACATCTATCCACATTGAATAACTTAAATCCCTGAATATTACACTCAGCAGTCATATCCCGACTCTTTAAATCATACCACGTTTCAGTTAATGCAATGATATCAAAGTTCCCAGCACATGCTACCAAACGTAGTTCATTAATTTTATTTCTTGCACTTCGACTGTTAGCATAAAATACCATCATATGTTTTTTCTTCTGCACATTTTTCCTATTCATCTTTGTTTTTACACAATTTCTGAAATTATCATTACCCAGAGTTACTCCATGACAGTTACTATTAAGATTCTTAATATCAGAGCATAAGTCAATATATCCATATTCATTATTAATCATTTCAAAACCCATACCTCTAACTAATCCTAGTTTAAAGTCCTAACAACCCCCTCAACTGAGTTAGCAAGAAAACCCACACCTGCCCTGGATAAGTGAACCCCATCCCTGGCATACATGTCATTTCGGCCATAGAAGTTGTCCCAGTTGTCAATGAATGGTACTGCATTATCCTTACAGTGTTTATCCAGCCAACAATTAATACCAATTGCTCTGGACAACCATTCATTACCAACACCTCTTCTTGGCAAAATGCCACATATAACAGGGCGCCCCCCCTTCTTCCTAATCATGTCTATAGCTGTCCTGAACTTTCTAACTAAATCCTCACTTCTACGCTTGCCTACATCATTGCCTCCAGCACTGAGGCAAATAATAGGATTGATCCCATTACCGTTCATGATGTTGTCAAGCCGGCTAACAATGTCCTCCATCCCAGCCCCAGGAAAGCATACCCTTTGTCTCCTACTCCTGTCCTTCAAGCAGAATGCCCTATCCATGTATCTAACCTGGCTATCCCCAACAACAACAATATTCTTACCTTCCTTGTTGTCGTTCGTCGTGACGATCCCAGTAGTAGACTCTCATTCGTCGGGTAGCACCGAGAATGCGTTGGAGGTTTCCACGGGAGTTTCCACAGCAGTCTCTTTCTTCTTCATCGTTTCTGGCTTTCCATTCGTCTTCTTGATCGTCAACTTCGTCGTCCCCTGCTGTCCAACCACTGACCACGATCCCTTCTTGACCTGAGGACTCGAAACAGGAGGACTACTACGAATCCTCTTGTTTTCTTCGGTCAATCGCTGTATCTCCATCTTCGCTGCCCTCAATTCTTCCTTAAGTTGCTGGTAAAGTTGCTCGATGGAGGGCATCTTGGTTCAGTCCACGGGAGCAAACAAGACACTTCTTCACAGAGTTAAGTACAGGTCAGCACTCAAAGTACAGGTCACCACTCAAGAGCACACAAACAGGTCTTCACTGAGCTAAGTACACGTCACCACTGAGCTAAGTACACGTCACCACTTGATTGCAGTTATCTGGGTAATTCCATGATATATTGAAACTAAATGATTTGTGATCACTTTCCCCAAGCTCATCATTAACCTCAAGATTATTAACTAGTTATTCTTTGTTGGCAAGAAACAAGTCAAGCAGGATGTTTCCTCTAGTCGGTTCTGTTACAAACTGTTTTAAAAAGCAATCGGGCATTGACTTAAGCCGGTAGAAGATCTGGACCTGCCTCGCATGGGCCAGTAGGCCTGCTGCAGTGTTCTTTCTTTCTTATGTTTTTATGTATCAAGAAAGTCACTAGACTCAAGATTTCCTGTCGAGTTGTTCCAATCAATTTGTCTAAAGTTAAAATCTCCCATTAACGCATTTTCATTTCTAGGTGCCATATGGATTTCGTCCCATAACAGCTTACTGCACTCCCTACCAAGGTTTGGGGGTCTATAAATCACACCCAAAATTTATTTTTCACGACCTTCGACAAACTGTAACCAGATTCTGTGTCCAATGATTTTATTCTTATATCTTGTCTAACAATTTAAATTATCTCTGACGTGCATCGCCACTCCACCACCCTTCCTGTTGACCCTATCAGCATGGAATAGTTTATAGCATTGTATGTGGCATTCATAAGGCATTTCTCTATCTTTCAAGTTGAACCAGGTCTCTGTTATAGCAATAATATCTGTATTACCTACACTTGCAAGTAATCTTAACTCATCTATCTTATTTCTTAGACTCCTACTATCAGTATATTAAACCTTAAGGGAGCTAGTCACTAGTTTCCCTCTATCTCTGTAAGCATCAAAATTGTATACAATACCGACAGGTTGGTAGGTTAGACACATAGGCAACAGTTAGGCATCTTTATTCTGAAACATTTCGCCTACACAGTAGGCTTCTTCAGTCGAGTACAGAAAGTAGGCAGAGAGCAGTCAAGATGTGAAGACGATGTAATCAGTCCATCACCCTTGAATGTCCAGGTGTTTTCTCTTCTGTACCAGTTGCCTTTACTGTCAACTTTATTTTGAATATTGTCTTTTAAACATATCCTTGAGGTATCCTGGTAATATCTGCTGTTATTAACCCTTGTACTGCAGCCTGACTGATTCCCACACACACCCATACCTCTATAATCTATTAGACAAGTCATCAGTTGTCCCCTCAATCGAGTTGGTTAATGCAACCACTCCAGCCCCAGAGAGATGTACCCCATTCCATGTATACATATCACGCTTGCCATAGAATTTGTCCCAGTTATCAATGAATGGGATTGCAAGTTCGTTGCAGTACCTGTCTAGCCAGCAATTTATACCAATTGCCCTAGACAGCCATTCATTGCCCACTCCCTTTCTAGGTAAAATGTTACTGCTACTATTGTTATTGCTAGAAGCAATAACAATAGCAGGAGTAACAACAATAACATTAACAACAACAGTTTATCGTCAGTGTTGACGAGGATCAGCATTAGCCGAGGGAGGGTAAAGAGGGGGAGAGAAGATATAAAGGGAAAGGGAAAGGGTGTAGAGGTGGGGGGGGGGATGGTGCTCCAGTTTTGGTCTCCCCTAAAGTGACCCAGGACAAAAGAGGTCATGGGTCAGACAGCACGTGCCCGGGTATAGAGGAGGAGGTTGGAAAGTGAAAGGGGTGGTGAGGATATTGTTGTCGCTGCTGCTGTTGACGCACAGAAACACACTCAGGCCTTAGATTTAGAAGGGATATGGGAAAGTATTGGTATGGAAATAGAGTAGTTGATGAGTGGAAATTTCTGCCTAGTAGGGTCATTGAAGCTAAAACCTTGGGTAGCTTCAAATATACGTTAAATGAATACACGAGTGAGATGGGTTGGCTTTGAGTGGGACTTGCACTTGAGTTAACAGATTATTCCTTGGATAACATTGCTAATGGGTTGAAAGAATATTTCTAAGTGGGTTTGGGTTCGACAAGGACTTGCCAAGTATGGGCCGGTAGGACTGCTGCAGTGTTACTTCTTTGGAAATAAATGGTATAAAATACCGACACAATGGAAATATAAACACATATGCAGTATAATGTGATCCTTTATTGACTACGTTTCGCCCACACAGTGGGCTTTTTCAAGTCATAAACAGTTCTGATTGAACATTAAAATGGTATAAAATACCGACAGATTGTTAGGTAAGACACATATGCAACAGTTAGGTATCTTTATTTCGAAACGTTTCGCCTACACAGTAGGCTTCTTCAGTCAAGTACAGAAAAGTTGATAGAAGCAGAAGATACTTGAAGACGATGTAATCAGTCCATCACCCTTAAAGTTTTGAGGTGGTCAGTCCCTCAGTCTGGAGAAGAGCATTGTTCCAAAGTTCTGTTTGTGACTTGAAAAAGCCCACTGTGTGGGCGAAACGTAGTCAATAAAGGATCACATTATACTGCATATGTGTTTATATTTCCAGTGTTACTCCTTTCTTATGTTCTTTTTTTTTCAACACACCGGCTGTATCCCACCAAGGCAGGGTGACCCAAAAAGAAAAACGAAAGTTTCTCTTTTTAAATTTAATAATCTATACGGGAGAAGGGGTTACTAGCCCCTTGCTCCCGGCATTTTAGTCGCCTCTTACAACACGCATGGCTTACGGAGGAAGAATTCTGTTCCACTTTCCCATGGAGATAAGAGGAAATAAACAAGAACTGTGTCCCATCTCTGTATGTATTTATGTATTATATATATAGGTATACATATATATGTGTTTTATGTAGTAACGTAGATCGATTTTAACTCAAATGCCTCACTCATATTTTCTTATTGTTTAATTATCAATTGTGGGGTGGAATGAGGTTGTGAAAGACGTGCCTAACAAGGGCCAGTAGGCCTACTGTAGTGTTCCTCCTATATGAATGTTTATCTGTTTTTCTCACTATCCCTTGTTCTTTCCCTTAATCAGTCTTCTCCCTCTCATCTTCTCCCCACTCCCCTTTTCTGTCCTCTCCACCCCAAATTCCCCTCACCTTCCCCTCCCCAACACAAGGGGCAGCGTAACCGGAAGTGTAATTCAATAGTTGTGACAATTGGAGCGGATGTGAGGGAAGGGGAGGGGGAGGGGGAGGGGATGGGGAGTGGAGGGGGAGGGGAGGGGGAGGGTGGGGTTGGATGGTGAGGGATAGGAAGGGTGGTGTGGGGGAGATGGATGGGGAAGGGGGAGAGGACATAGTTGGGAGAAGGTAGGTGGGGATAAGGTAGGTAGTGGGGAGAGGACAGAGTGGGGGAGATGGTAGGTAGTGGGGAGAGGCAAATTACTAGAGTCAATTATAGCTGAGATTATAAGAAGCCATCTCGATAAGCATAGCTTGATTAATGATACTCAGCATGGATTCACAAGAGGCCGGTCTTGTCTAACTAATTTATTAACTTTCTTCAGTAAAGCTTTTGAGGCTGTTGACCACGATAAAGAATTTGATATTATTTACTTAGATTTTAGTAAGGCATTTGATAGAGTTCCGCACCAAAGACTGTTGAAGAAAGTAGCAGCTCATGGCATTGGGGGAAGAGTGCTCTCGTGGATCGAATCATGGCTCACAGACAGGAAGCAGAGAGTGTCCATAAATGGGGTTAAATCCGAGTGGGGATCAGTAACAAGTGGCGTTCCACAGGGATCAGTCTTGGGCCCGTTGTTGTTTATAATATATATCAATGATCTTGGCATTGGGGGAAGAGTGCTCTCGTGGATCGAATCATGGCTCACAGACAGGAAGCAGAGAGTGTCCATAAATGGGGTTAAATCCGAGTGGGGATCAGTAACAAGTGGCGTTCCACAGGGATCAGTCTTGGGCCAGTTGTTGTTTATAATATATATCAATGATCTTGATGAAGGAATTACTAGTGATATGAGCAAATTCGCCGATGACACGAAGATAGGTAGGATAATTGATTCAAACGTAGATGTTAGGGAACTTCAGGAGGATTTAGACAAACTCTACTCTTGGTCAGAAAAGTGGCAGATGCAGTTCAATGTAGATAAATGCAAGGTTCTGAAGCTCGGGAGTGTCCATAACCCTAGCACTTATAAGTTAAATAATGTAGAACTTAGCCATACAGATTGCGAAAAGGACTTGGGGGTTATGGTAAGCAGCAACCTTAAACCAAGACAGCAATGCCTAAGCGTACGTAATAAGGCAAATAGATTACTGGGATTTATATCAAGAAGTGTAAGCAACAGAAGTCCAGAGGTCATACTGCAGCTTTATACATCATTAGTAAGGCCTCACCTAGATTATGCAGCTCAATTCTGGTCTCCATATTACAGAATGGACATAAATTCGTTAGAAAACATTCAGCGTAGGATGACTAAATTAATACATAGCATTAGAAATCTTCCTTATGAAGAAAGATTGAAGACTCTTAAGTTACATTCACTTGTTAGACGAAGAATGAGGGGAGACCTGATCGAAGTGTATAAGTGGAAGATAGGTATTAATAAAGCGGATATTAACAATGTCTTGAGGATATCTCTCCAAGAGAGATTTAAATTAGATAAGTTTAAATTTAGAAAGGACATAGGAAAGTATTGGTTTGGAAATAGGGTAGTTGATGAGTGGAACAGTCTACCTAGTTGGGTTATTGAGGCTAGGACTTCGGGTAGTTTCAAATTTAGGTTGGATAAGTACATGAGTGGGAGAGGTTGGATGTGAGTGGGACTTGCACATCGGAGCTTGTTTCTTGGGTGGCATTGAAAATTGGGTTGGTCAAATGTTTGTTAGTGGGATGAATTGTAAAGGACCTGCCTAGCATGGGCCAACAGGCCTGCTGCAGTGTTCCTCCTTTCTTATGTTATGTTCTTAGGAGAGAGTGGGGAGATGGTAGGTAGTGGGGAGAGGACAGAGTGGGGAGATGGTAGGTAGGGGGGAGTAGGTAGTGGGGAGAAGGTAGGTAGTGGGGAGAAGGTAGGTAATGGGGAGAAGGTAGGTAGTGGGGAGTATGTAGGTACCGGGGAGTAGGTAGGTAGTTGGAAGGTAGGTAGTGGGGAGTAGGTAGGTAGTGGGGAGTAGGTAGGTAGTGGGGAGAAGGTAGGTAGTGGGGAGAAGGTAGGTAGTGGGGAGAAGGTAGGTAGTGGGGAGTAGGTAGGTAGTGAAGAGAAGGTAGGTAGTGGGGAGAAGGTAGGTAGTGGGGAGTAGTGAATGAGCTGGTTACCTGGAGGTTATTCTGGGGATCAACGCCCCCGCGGCCCGGTCCATGACCAGGCCTCCCGGTGGATCAGGGCCTGATCAACCAGGCTGTTACTGCTGGCCGCACGCAGTCCAACTTACGAGCCACAGCCTGGCTGATCCTGCACAGACTTTAGATATTTGTCCAGCTCTCTCTTGAAGGCAGCCAGGGGTTTATTGGTAATTCCCCTAATGCTTGATGGGAGGCTGTTGAACAGTCTTGGGCCCCGGACACTTATGGTGTTTCCTCTTAGTGTATCAATGGCGCCCCTACTTTTAATTGGGGGTAATTTGCATCGCCTGCCCAGTCTTTTACTTTCGTAGGGAGTGATTTCTGTGTGCAGATTCGGGACCATTCCTTCCAGGATTTTCCAAGTGTAGATTATGATATATCTCTCCCTCCTGCGTTCCAACGAGTACAAGTCAAGTGCTTCCAAGCGATCCCAGTAGTTAAGGTGCTTGACAGAACTTATACGTGCAGTAAAGGATCTCTGTACACTCTCTAGATCTGCAATTTCACCTGCTTTGAATGGAGATGTTAATGTACAGCAGAATTCCAGCCTAGAGAGAACAAGTCAATTTGAAAAGGATCATCATGGGCTTGGCATCTCTCGTTTTGAACGTTCTCATAATCCATCCTATCATTTTCTTTGCACTTGTAATCGTGGCACTGTTGTGATCCTTGAAAGTGAGATCCTCAGACATTACTACTCCCAGGTCCCTTACATTATTTTCCGCTCTGTTGTATGGCCGGAGTCTGTAGTATACTCTGTTCTAGTTATTATCTCCTCCAGTTTTCCATAACGGAGTAGTTGGAATTTGTCCTCATTGAACATCATATTGTTTACCGTTGCCCACTGGAAAACTTTGTTTATATCTTCTTGGAGGTTAACCGCGTCCTCAGCAGATGACAGCCTCATGCAGATCCTAGTATCATCCGCAAAGGATGATACGGTGCTGTTTACCTGGAGTTTACCTGGAGAGAGTTCCGGGGGCCAACGCCCCCGCGGCCCGGTCTGTGACCAGGCCTACTGGTGGATCAGAGCCTGATCAACCAGGCTGTTGCTGCTGGCTGCACGCAAACCAACGTACGAGCCACAGCCCTGCTGATCAGGAACCGACTTTAGGTGCGTGTCCAGTGCCAGCTTGAAGACTGCCAGGGGTCTGTTGGTAATCCCTCTTATGTATGCTGGGAGGCAGTTGAACAGTCTCGGGCCCCTGACACTTATTGTATGGTCTCTTAACGTGCTAGTGACGCCCCTGCTTTTCATTGGGGGGATGTTGCATCGTCTGCCAAGTCTTTTGCTTTCGTAGTGAGTGATTTTCGTGTGCAAGTTCGGTACTAGTCCCTCTAGGATTTTCCAGGTGTATATAATCATGTATCTCTCTCGCCTGCGTTCCAGGGAATACAGGTTTAGGAACCTCAAGCGCTCCCAGTAATTGAGGTGTTTTATCTCCGTTATACACGCCGTGAAGGTTCTCTGTACATTTTCTAGGTCAGCAATTTCACCTGCCTTGAAAGGTGCTGTTAGTGTGGTGTACATCTCTGTGGTGTATATCTCTGTCTATGTCTGATATGAGGATAAGGAATAAGATGGGGGCGAGTACTGTGCCTTGTGGAACAGAGCTCTTCACTATGGCAGCCTCCGATTTAACTCTGTTGACCACTACTCTTTGTGTTCGATTTGTTAGGAAGTTGAAGATCCATCTCCCCACTTTCCCAATTATTCCTTTAGCACGTATTTTGTGCGCTATTACGCCATGATCGCACTTGTCAAACGCTTTTGCAAAGTCTGTGTATATTACATCTGCATTCTGATTTTCTTCCAGTGCATCCAAGGCCATATCATAGTGATCCAGTAGTTGTGAGAGGCAGGAGCGACCTGCCCTGAACCCATGTTGCCCTGGATTGTGCAGATTTTGGGAATCCAGGTGATTTGCAATCCTGCTTCTTAGAACTCTTTCAAAGATTTTTATGATGTGGGACGTCAGAGCTATTGGTCTATAGTTCTTAGCTAATGCTTTGTTGCCACCTTTATGGAGTGGGGCTATATCCGTTGTTTTAAGTGACTGTGGAATTTCACCCATGTCCAAGCTGCTCCTCCATAGTGTACTAAGGGCACGCGAGAGGGGTTTCTTGCAGTTCTTAATGAATACAGAGTTCCACGAGTCTGGGCCCGGGGCTGAGTGCCTGGGCATGTTGTCAATGGCTTTTTCGAAGTCTATAGGAGTTAGGGTAATGTCAGAAATCTGGCATACATTTATGGAGTTTTGAGGCTCATTCATGAAGAAATCATTTGGGTCGTCGATCCTCAGACTGATTAGTGGCTCACTAAACACAGAGTCGTACTAGTATTTCAGTATTTCACTCATTTCCTTGTTGTCATCTGTGTAAGTCCCATCCTGTCTGAGTAAGGGCCCGATACAAGATGTGGTATTTGCCTTGTTTTTGCCATATGAAAAGAAATATTTCGAATTTCTTTCAGATTCACTAATAGCTTTAATTCAGCTCCTCCTGTCTCTCCTGGTTCCTGTCAGAGTCACTTAAGTTCGATAGTTTCCACTTCCTTGGTCAGCTCCTCCTTTCATGTATCAGATATTCTAGCACTCCTGAGGAGCTCAGTGACTCTTCGTCGTCTTCTGTAGAGGGAGCGTCTTTCCCTCTCCAGTTTACTCCTGCTCTTCTTCTTTCTTAGGGGAATATGCCTATGATGATCTACCTGGTGGAGTTATAGAGTCTTGGGTAGCTTGGCAGGGGTATTGGACAAGTTGTGAGTAGACCTTCTGCAGTGTTCTATGTTCTTATGTGGGATAGCGACGAAGAAGTTTCTTGGCGAGTGGTTCAGCTATGTTATAGAAGCCGTTGTTCTGGTTGAAATTGTTGGTTATAGAGATAAGCGAGGATTCCAGGATTCTTCGGTATTGAGTGTTGTATTCTGTGGCGATAAGTCTTGAGTTTCTGTAGTTAATGAAATGGTTGTGTGAATTGCGATGTTGTACACAGGCATTCCTTGTATCGTCAGTCCTGGTTGCATATTGGTGTTCTGAAATACGTGTTTGGAGGTCTCTTGATGTTTCGTCCACATATAATTTGTTGCAGTCATTACTGCAAGATCATCAGCTATGCTGATGATCTTGCACTCGTAGTGAATGGGAAAGGCAATTTAGAACGACAGGCTCAGAGAGCTTTGGACCTAATTACGCAGTCTTGCAAGGAACTAGGCCTCAAGATCTCGGCCGAGAAATCTCTTGCAATGATGTTCAAGGGACCAGATCCTGTGAATAGATTACGTATTCAGGATATAGAACTTGAGTGGACAGGCTCCTACCTGTACTTGGGAATCTACATTGATAAAAAGCTGACCTTTCAGAAACAGGCCGAGTATGTCAGGTCACGTGCTCTACTCAGACTCAACGCCATGAGAGCCATGACGAGGCACCGTGCAGGGGCAAGCAAAGATGTACTTCGCTTGTACTATATACAAGCTATACGCTCGCTCATTGACTACGGTGCACCGGCTTCAGCTCATCTCTTCCCGCAGAGCAGGCAAAGGGTGGAGGTCGTACAAAACCAGGCGATAAGAACTATGCTTGGTGCCCCCCATCTGGACCAACACAGTATGTCTCAGATCTGAGGCCCGGCTTCCTTCCTTGGCTGACAGAGAAAGATACATAAACGCCTGCAAAGTGGCCACGATTCTGCACCGGCAGCAAGGTACCCCACTAAGGAGACGGATATTAACAACCATGTCACAAGATCCCTCACTCTTCACGGACTACTCCTGGATTCGTTCGTTTTGTGCTGCTGGGCGGAAGCTGCTGCCTGTACAGCTGCTCTGTGAGAAGAGTTGTGACCTTCCTGTTACTGGGTACCATCCACCACCTCCCTGGCGCCCAGATCCAGCTGATCTTTTCATCATGCAGCTACCCATCTCTAAGTGTCTGTGCAGTCAAGACACCCTCAGCAATCATGCTGAGGCAAGCATGGCACTGGCAGAGGGAGGCACATGTGCAGTGTATTTCACAGATGGTTCTGTCGACCCTGACAGGAAGAGAGCAGCAGCTGGACTGTACCACAATGGTCACACACAAGGCTGGCGACTCCCTGACCACTGCACGATCCTTCAAGCTGAGCTGGTGGCGATTCAGCAGGCATTGTCACATGCCCTACGGCATCGACTCCGACCTGTCGTACATGTTGATTCCACGTCTGCAATCAATGCCCTCTCCCATCCTCAACCACAGGATAATGTTCACCTCATCACATCGATCTTGAGCATAATGACAGCCTTAGAAGTTCAGGGTAATAGATCGACATTGAACTGGATCCCCAGCCATGCTGGCATCCGGGGAAATGAGGCGGCAGATGATGCAGCCAAGGCAGCAACAGACTATCCACATGTTGGGGTTACTGTCCCAATCAGCCTACGACAGACCAAACTGGTGGCTGCCAGAGCCACGAAACTTATGGGGGAGGTCTTAGGTGATACCCCATCTCAACAGTGGTACCGAGCAGCGACTCAGGGAGAACCCCCTCCATGTGATAGAAGCTGGTCCAGAGCGCAGTGTACCGCCATCCATCAGCTTCGTTTGGGCTTTCCCACAGCCAAGATGATGGTAGACAAGGCTGAGGAGGAGATGTGCCAGTACTGTCAGCACGTTGTCCAGCGGCCCCTAACACACTATCTTCTGGAGTGCGAAGTTACTGACACTCCGCAGGCAACTAGGGGTGATATTCCCTCCCGAAGAGGACCCAGAGATGACTGCGGCCACACTAGTGTACCATGGGGTCAACGAACCAGACAAGCTGTTACCTGTGATAATGACATATCCTCCTCCTCGCTAGTGTCCATATTTACATATGGTGTCGCTTATGAGATGCACCAGTTGAACTGACCAGAGGGGCGCTTGAGCGGCATGCGTCGCATCATTGTGGAAACCTTTCTCCATCGGGAGTCAAAGACGGGTCATCGCAAGATTGGGACTCGTGCCAGGACTATGGTCTTGGCGAACATTATACATACATACTTCATCTCCATATTGTTTCATACTATGGAACAATGCTCTTCTCCAGACTGAGGGACTGACCACCTCGAAACTTTAAGGGTGATGGACTGATTACATCGTCTTCAAGTATCTTATGCTTCTATCAACTTTTCTGTACTCGACTGAAGAAGCCTACTGTGTAGGCGAAACGTTTCGAAATAAAAATACCTAACTGTTGCATATGTGTCTTACCTAACACTTCGCCAACATCATCCCTTCAAGCGTCACTTGGTTACGTTACGTGGACGATGTCCTCGTAATAACTCCAAAACGTTTTGATGTACGGGATCTTCAGGCAAGGCTCAACGCAGTTGAACCAGCGATTCAGTTTACACTAGAAGAAGAGTCCAATGACAAGCTACCTTTCCTCGACGTCCTCATTCACAAAGTAGACAACAACCTAAGATTTCAAGTTTATCGAAAACCCACCAATAAAAATGATCTCACACACTTCTATTCCAGTCAAGATACCAAGACCAAAAGAGGCATCATCATCGGGTTTTTCCTAAGAGCATACCGAATTTGTAGTCCTGAGTTTCTTGACAAGGAATGTACTTACATTCACCAAACATTCACTGAGTTACAATTTCCTTCATTTTTCATCAAAGACTGCAAGTAAAGAGCTCTTCAGATCATCAATTCTCCACGCATCAACACCGCTCCCAACAAAGTTATAATTCTTACCAACAGCCAGGTTGCACTAAACGTCTCAAAAGTACTTTCACAAGCTAACACCAGAGTCGCCATCGCTTCTACCACTTCAATAAAGGATCTAACCAGGACAAAACCCAAGCACCACGAACCAGTCAATGCAGGAGTTTACACTATACCCTGTGGAGGCTGTGACAAGATCTACGTAGGTGATACAGCAAGAAACCTCGACACCCGCCTCAATGAACACATTTACGCATGTAGGAACGACAACATAAACAACGCCTGTGTACAACACCGAAATTCCACCAATCATCTCATGAAATTCAGAGACGCCCAATTAGTGATCAAAGAAACTAATTTCCGCACACGGAAGTGCCTTGAATCAGCACTGATTGCTGTTTCGAATAAAATTAAACAAAACAACGGCAGCTTCACCATCTCCGAAGTCTTAGCAAGGATCCTCCTGAAAACAGTAAACCCTGCCATCACATAGTCTCTCCTGTTATACTACACAAGCATATTACAGAGAGTGAACACCGAAAAAAACCTGCCTCTTTCCAGTCTATATTTGTCCAACCTATTTTTATGTTACCCAAGTAATAGCTTTTATATCCTTTTACTCATGTACGAATTATTTGCTCTTCCATATTGTATTATTTTTGTTACTACTACTACTACTACTACTACTACCACTAGTGAACATCGAAATGGTACCTCACTAGTATTGCACCTCACTCAGAGCCTTTATATACCCTCTGTGTCCATGTATTGTTTGTAATGGCTTGATAAAGCTCCTGGAGAGCGAAACGTTGCCACAATAAATGTCACATTAGTTGCACTTGTGTCCTTTTACTTTACATCTACAAACCTGTCAGACACTGCAACTTCTTGGGATTTTAATACTTGGGAATTCTTCTCTTGCCTAATTCTTGGGCACGACCTACTTCTACATTGAACAAATGTGACACCACCTACGACTGCTGCACCTCTCCTGCCATACGGTTTATAAGCTGCTTCTCCGCACGTATGTCGTATTCTATTCAAGATTGATGGACTGACAACATCGACTCAATGCTGAGGGACTGATTACCTCATTCTCCTCCTGTTATTCAAGATTCTCCTTTGTGACAGTTAGGTATCTTGACTCACAAAATCGTAATGACACGACTGCAAACAAACCATACCCCGGCCGGGATTGAACCCGTGGTCAGAGAGTCTCAAAACTTCAGCCCGTCGCGTTAGCCACTAGACCAGCTAGCCACAATAAGATTCGTCCAACTAGGTATATTTCTACACCATAGGAAGGTTAGCACAGGCACCACTGTGACCACGGGCTGGAGTTTTGAGACTCTCTGACCGCGGGTTCAATCCCGGCCGGGGTATGGTTTGTTTGCAATCGTGTCATTACGATTTCGTGAGTCATGTTGACGGCAGTGAAGGGACTTGAGCTAGAGTTCGTCACGGCCACGCTAGCTGGAGATTCGTCTGTAAAAACTTGCATTTGTGGTCACAGAGGTGCCTGTGCTAACTTTCCTATGGTGTAGAAATATACCTAGTTGGATGAATCTTATTGTGGCTAGCTGGTCTAGTGGCTAACGCGACGGGCTGGAGCTTTGAGACTCTCTGACCACGGGTTCAATCCCGGCCGGGGTATGGTTAGGTATCTTTATTTCGAAACGTTTCGCCTACACAGTAGGCTTCTTCAGTCGAGTACAGAAAAGTTGATAGAAGCAGAAGATACTTGAAGACGATGTAATCAGTCCATCACCCTTGAAGTTTTGAGGTGGTCAGTCCCTCAGTCTGGAGAAGAGTATTGTTCCATAGTCTGAAACAATATGGAGATGAAGTGACAGGATGGAGCCTTATATAGCGGAACTATAGATCAATGCTCTTCTCCAGACTGAGGGACTGACCACCTCAAAACTTGAAGGGTGATGGACTGATTACATCGTCTTAAAGTCTCTTCTGCTTCTATCTACTTTTCTGTACTCGACTGAAGAAGCCTACTGTGTAGGCGAAACGTTTCGGAATAAAGTTGTCTAACTGTTGCATATGTGTCTTACCTAACAACCTGTCGGTATTTTATGCCATTTTAATGTTCAGAGTGTAACCAATAAGAGTGGTGATCAGTTTCAATGGAATGTCACCATTGCATGGTAGTTACGTGTTTCAAAGGAGTGTTACCACTATATGTCATTAATATTTTTCTTGGTATGGTTCTTTTAAAAATCTCATTTGTTTTGGCAATATAAACACAAATGCAGTATAATGTGATCCTTTATTGACTACGTTTCGCCCACACAGTGGGCTTTTTCAAGTCACAAACAGAACTACCTGGGGTGGAAGGAACGCGAGTATTTATAGTCCGGCTGAGGTCAGGTGAAGAATGCTGCATCTGTGTTTATACATTGTGTTTATATTGCATTTGTGTTTATATTGCCATTGTGTTTATATTGCATTTGTGTTTATATTGCCATTGTGTTTATATTGCATTTGTGTTTATATTGCCATTGTTTTTATATTGCATTTGTGTTTATATTGCCATTGTGTTTATATTGCATTTGTGTTTATATTGCCATTGTGTTTATATTGCATTTGTGTTTATATTGCCATTGTGTTTATATTGCATTTGTGTTTATATTGCATTGTGTTTATATTGCATTTGTGTTTATATTGCCTGTTTATATTGGTGTTTATATTGTGTGACTGGTGTTTATATTGGGTCGCATGCCCTGTTTATATTGGTGTATAGTGGACATTGTGTTTATATTGCATTTGTGTGCCATTGGTTTATATTCGCATCCTGTTTATATTGGTGTTAGTGGACTGCATTTGTGTTTATATTGGGTCGCATCCTGTTTATATTGCATTTGTGTTATTGCCATTGTGTTTATATTGCATTTGTGTTTATATTGCCATTGTGTTTATATTGCATTTGTGTTTATATTGCCATTGTGTTTATATTGCCATTGTGTTTATATTGCCATTGTGTTTATATTGCCATTGTGTTTATATTGCCATTGTGTTTATATTGCATTTGTGTTTATATTGGTGTTTATATTGCATTTGGTCATTGTGTTTATATTGCATCCTGGGACATTGTGTTTATAATTTTGTTTATACCTAATTTGCATTGTGGAAATGCATTTGTGTTTATATTCAGCATAACAACTGTGCTTAATTTTTCCCTTGAAATACGATTATAAAAACAGTTTTGATTAAAATTAGGATAATTATGAATTTTCGGACTATTTCCTGGGTTCGATTCCCAGTGAGGGTAGAAACACTGGGCGTGTTTCTTTACACCGGTTGTCTATGTTCACCATATACTGGTGTGGGTAGTTAGTGGACTGGTGTGGGTCGCACTGGGTGTTAGTGGACTGGTGTGGGTCGCATCTGGTGGGGGTCGCATCCTGGGTCTTAGTGGACTGGTGGGGGTCGCATCCTGGGTCTTAGTGGACTGGTGTGGGTCACATCCTGGGACAAATTTGACCTAATTTGCGGGAAATGCTCAGCATAACAAGCGACTTTCTATATAGTAGTATGTCAGCTATGGTCTGTATACCTTGTACATGTATTTGTATCTGTATATGCCTTGTACATGTACTTGTATGCCTTGTACTTGTACTTGTAGTATGCCTTGTACATGTACTTGTATAATGTATAATGTACTTGTATATATGTTACTTGTATACTACATGTACTTGTATACCTTCTACATGTACTTGTATACCTTGTACATGTACTTGTATACCTTGTACATGTACTTGTATACCTTGCACATGTACTTGTATATTGCACTTAATATGCACTTAATAAGTAATCAAATTCTAATTACAAAAGCACTTAAGTGAAGTAAGCTTCTTTCTCTAAATCTTCTTTTTCTTGGAGACTGTGAAAGTTGAGTATAAGATGAGGAAGAGGAGACTTACCACGATAATAGTATTATGTTAAGAAGGAAGGTGAAGGAATATGGGCACTCAAAGGAGGAGGAGAGAAAGGAGGGGGAGGAGGACAAAGAGAGGTAATTGGATGTAAATTAGTGGCAGACCATGTTAAAAGAACTGCACTCTCAGTAATCACGAATTATCAGAGGAGAATGAGGACTTGTAGATGAATGGTTCAAAGAACCGACATGTTGATAAATTAGACACATGTGCAATTCTTGGGTATCTTTATTGAGGAAACGTTTCGCCACACAGTGGCTTCATCAGTTCATACGTAGGAGAAACTTGAAGAACAGGAGGAGAATGAGGTAATCAGTCCCTCAACCTTGAGTCGATGTGTTCAGTCCATCAATCTTGAATAGAATACGGCATATGAGCGGAGAAGCAGCTTATAAACCGTATGGCAGGAGAGGTGCAGCAGTCATAGGTGGTGTCACATTTATTCAATGTGGAAGTAGGTCGTGCCCAAGGGTTAGGCAAGCGAAGAATTCCCAAGTATTAAGTCCTATGTATGGACTGATGAAGCCACTGTGTGGCGAAACGTTTCCTCAATAAAAATACCCAAGAGTTGCACATGCGTCTAATTTATCAACATGTCGGTTCTCTGAACCATTCATCTACAGACCTGTCAGACACTGCAACTTCTTGGGATCTTAATACTTGGGAATTCTTCGCTTGCCTAACCCTTGGGCACGACCTACTTCCACATTGAACAAATGTGACACCACCTATGACTGTAAAGTAAAAGGACACAAGTGCAACTAATGTGACATTTTATTGTGGCAACGTTTAGATCTCCAGGAGCTTTATCAAGGCTTGATAAAGCTCCTCTAGAGCGAAACGTTGCCACAATAAAATGCCACATTAGTTGCACTTGTGTCCTTTTACTTTACATATTGTCGGTAATTCTACCAACTTTATTACCACCTATGACTGCTGCACCTCTCCTGCCATACGGTTTATAAGCTGCTTCTCCGCTCATATGCCGTATTCTATTCAAGATTGATGGACTGACCACATCGACTCAAGGTTGAGGGACTGATTACCTCATTCTCCTCCTGTTCAAGTTTCTCCTACGTATGGACTGATGAAGCCACTGTGTGGCGAAACGTTTCCTCAATAAAGATACCCAAGAGTTGCACATGTGTCTAATTTAACAGAATGAGGACTACTCCTCAGAGAAGTCTGGCAGCTTGGAAGGGAGACCGGATAGATGGTACAGTGGGTTGACAGCAGGTTGGGGCGGGGCAGTGCTTTAGTGGGCGTTTTGGGGTGGGATGATGACAGGACAGGGCAAGAGAGGACGGGGCTAGCAAAATAACGTCAGGGATAATAAAGAAAAAATGAAATTTACATGGTAATATCGACAAGAAATTAAACAAAGAGTGAAAATAAGATGTATAATAAAGCACTAGTGAGGTGTTGCCTATAAGAGCTAAGAGTAACACTAACTTAATCGTTCCTTGACAGTTTAGCGCTTTCTTTGATTATAATAATGCTTAATCGTTCCTGGGACAGGTGAGAGCTGTTCTGCGGGTACCAAAAATTCCCATATCTTGTAGGGAGACCCCCAAAATAGTGAGCCACTCTGCAGGAAGCTGTAGAGACCATTTCATTACTACTAGTTATGCTAGTTATGTGTATATGGAACAGAACACTGCAAGATAGCAAGTAAATCTTACGAACTTCTGATTACATTCATACTTATCTTTACTTGAGTTTTTAGTTTGTATGTGTGTGTCATTCAAGACATGGCATGGTGGAGGTCCAGTCTTGTCTATTTGTGCCATTCAGCACAAGAAACGGTGAAGGCTCGATCCTCCAGTTGCATCAGGCAAATCAAAGAGTGGTGGAGCTAAGTCCTCCGTCTGTGTGTCATTCAGCACAAGGTGTGGATAAGGCTCCATACTCCGTGTGTGTGGATCATTCAGCACAAGGTGTGATTCCTCTGTAGACTTCGCCCTGGCAAGTCACAGATGCTCACGTCTAGTCTCCCTACGATCTCCGTTGGGAAAGGAAATCTTTACCTTAATCGTCATCATCTGTGAACTACTCATCAAAATTTGCACTTGCAGCTGCTGTATAGCCCTTGTGGCTTAGCGCTTCTTTTTGATTATGCACTTGCAGCTGCCGTTAGGGGCGGCTTGCCGGTCAAGTTTAACGCTGTTCTGACGCTACAAGACGCCTTCATTGTCGTCTGCAACAATGATATTGAGGACGAAGTACTACTCACCACCAACGCCACAACCACTCTCACTGAACAAGGCTTCAAAGTCACGTCCTCTCCAGCCTTAAGGGCCAAGAGGACTGTCTTCCTCAAAAGACTTGATAAACTGATTATTTCCCAACCAATCGATCACCTCAGGACTTCAATAGAAGACCAGAACTCACGGGCAACAGTGGAACACATTACGAAAGTTCCTAATGCTTCCTCCATGCTGAAAATCAAATTTACTGACGTGAACATGGCTACCCAGGCTCTAGCTGAAGGTATGGCCATCTACTACTACTTTACCAATCCCAGCTCCATCGAAGCAGAGTTGTTATTCCTACATGCATACTACTAAGGACTGCCCTAAAATAGACAAGAAATTCTGCTCGACTTGTGGTTGTGAGGGACACGACTTGCTCAACCACCGCTCCACCGAAATGCCTGAACTGCAAGAGCGACCACCACACTCTTACTGGCAAGTGCTCTACAAGACGAGAAATCCTGAAGAGAAACCTAGAAGCAGAACAAAAGAAGTCATCTTCTAGGTCACCAACATACGCTCCAATCACCAAATTACAAGAAGATACCACCTAACTTCTCAAGGCTACTCAACCCACCATCAACACCTTACTACCAGACTGAACCAACAAAAATCCACTTCTTTATAATGTATGCTCGTATGCAAAATAAGGCTAAACCAGGATCCTTCAACACCGTCATCAATGAACTCTTCAGGCTAAACAACATGCCCAGTTTTACATTCCCGGATTCTCCTCCTCCTGAGGTAATCAAGCTCACCTGAAATATCGTTAGTGTCTCAACACCCACAAGTCACTCTCAAGCAGCTCCACCACTACCATCATATACATGTGACGAGACTCCTCAAAATCTCACCAATGAGATACCTCTACTGACTTTCTCCACCACGGAGACGGCCCAGTCAGCGACCTGACCCCAACAACACCAGTCAACAGGCACGAAAGCCAAAACTCTATCTCCAGCTGAAGAATTCCCCACTGCCACGCCACCTTCCACTGCTACAAACATCACCACCTACGACCGCCACTCCCATTGCTACCAAAAAAAAAGTACGTAGCATGACCTGGAGTCAGGTTCTACACTACTGACCAATGTTTTGCGACGAACTCTACCGCCGAATCCAAGATGGAATGGTGAAGTTTACCAGCGACCCCGATCAACAACGCAACAATCAAAACATGCTTGAGAACATCTAAGAGTACATTACTGACGGTGGCCTCGCTCAGTGGTGACGGTGACCTCGCTTATTCCATGGGTGGAGTGGAAAGTGGGTTGGGCAGGTGCTTTCGTTTGTGGGTCTGAGTTTGGGTTTAAGGGGGACCTGCCTAGTGTTGGCCGCCTGGCCTGCTGCAGTATTTTTTTTTTCTTCTGCTCTTATGAGCGAGAGGCGATGGTGCTGAGCAGGCTTTTGACTTCAGCTCCCTCGGTGCCCTGTTGATGGACCAGGTGCTTCAGCTCCCTCGGTGCCATGGTGATGGCCCAAGTGCTTCATCTCCCTCGGTGCCCTGGTGATGGACCAGGTGCTTCAGCTCCCTCGGTGCCATGGTGATGGCCCAAGTGCTTCATCTCCCTCGGTGCCCTGGTGATGGACCAGGTGCTTCAGCTCCCTCGGTGCCATGGTGATGGCCCAAGTGCTTCATCTCCCTCGGTGCCCTGGTGATGGACCAGGTGCTTCAGCTCCCTCGGTGCCCTGGTGATGGACCAGGTGCTTCAGCTCCCTCGGTGCCCTGGTGATGGACCAGGTGCGTCAGCTCCCTCGGTGCCCTGGTGATGGACCAGGTGCGTCAGCTCCCTCGGTGCCCTGGTGATGGACCAGGTGCTTCACCTCCCTCGGTGCCCTGTTGATGGACCAGGTGCTTCAGCTCCCTCGGTGCCCTGTTGATGGACCAGGTGCTTCAGCTCCCTCGGTGCCCTGGTGATGGACGAGGTGCTTCAGCTCCCTCGGTGCCCTGGTGATGGACCAGGTGCTTCAGCTCCCTCGGTGCCCTGGTGATGGACAAGGTGCTTCAACTCCCTCGGTGCCCTGGTGATGGACCAGGTGCTTCAGCTCCCTCGGTGCCCTGGTGATGGACGAGGTGCTTCAGCTCCCTCGGTGCCCTGTTGATGGACCAGGTGCTTCAGCTCCCTCGGTGCCATGGTGATGGACGAGGTGCTTCAGCTCCCTCGGTGCCCTGTTGATGGACCAGGTGCTTCAGCTCCCTCGGTGCCCTGTTGATGGACCAGGTGCTTCAGCTCCCTCGGTGCCCTGGTGATGGACGAGGTGCTTCAACTCCCTCGGTGCCCTGGTGATGGACGAGGTGCTTCAGCCCTCTCGGTGCCCTGGTGATGGCCCAGGTGCTTCAGCTCCCTCGGTGCCCTGGTGATGGACCAGGTGCATCAGCTCCCTCGGTGCCCTGGTGATGGACGAGGTGCTTCAGCTCCCTCGGTGCCCTGTTGATGGACCAGGTGCTTCAGCTCCCTCGGTGCCATGGTGATGGACGAGGTGCTTCAGCTCCCTCGGTGCCCTGTTGATGGACCAGGTGCTTCAGCTCCCTCGGTGCCCTGGTGATGGACCAGGTGCTTCAGCTCCCTCGGTGCCCTGGTGATGGACCAGGTGCTTCAGCTCCCTCGGTGCCCTGTTGATGGACCAGGTGCTTCAGCTCCCTCGGTGCCCTGTTGATGGACCAGGTGCTTCAGCTCCCTCGGTGCCCTGGTGATGGACCAGGTGCATCAGCTCCCTCGGTGCCCTGGTGATGGACAAGGTGCTTCAGCTCCCTCGGTGCCATGGTGATGGACCAGGTGCTTCAGCTCCCTCGGTACCCTCTTTAATAGTGCCCTGGTTATCAGAGCTTATTCCATGAATGGAGTACCAGGTGGTTTTGTTTGTGAGTCTGGGTTTGAGGGGGACCTGCCAAGTGTGGGCCGGTTGGCTTGCTGCAGTGTTCCTTCTTTCGGTATTCTATGAGTGAGGGGATGGATTTGAGCGGGACTTGCACACTGATAGGGGGGAAGGGGTTGTCGGGGCTTGTTGCTTGGGTGACTCGGGATTGGTTGGGAAAATATTTTTGTTGGTGGGTTGGTTCTGACATGGACCTGCCAAGTATGGGCCAGTAGGCCTGTTGCAGTGTTCCTCATTTCTTATAACAGCATTATCCGAATTACTCACGTCTGCAGAACGAAATTTAGAAACATCAGAAACGATATGCCCCACTATCATATCTATCAAGCAATCTTCATGAAACTGAACTTCCCCAGCGCTCGGGCCGCGACCTAAAGTTGAGGTGCGGCTCCGGTGGACCAAACAGTGGCTGCTTCCACGGCCCTTCCTGACATCGCCTGCTGCTATGCAGCTTCCTCAGCCTTTCTGACATCGCCAGCTGCCACGAAGCCGGTATGCCCTTTAAGAGACTCCTGTGACAGTGAGCCAAGGCCGGGTCACCATCTGGAAAAGACCCGCACTGGGACAGTACCAGCGAATCTACAAAGGAGAAAAAAGCACAAGGTGTGGATACGGCTCCATACTCCATGTCAGTGTAAATCGTTCACCACAAGGAGTGGTGAAGGCTCGATCATCAGTCTGTTTACATCATTCAGCACAGAAAGTGGTAGAGGCTTGATCCTCAGTCTATCATTCAAAGCAATTGTTCATGAATGTAACCATGTATAGGAGTGAAGCTGATTCATTACCTCTGTAACTTGCCATGATTAGTGACCAGATCTACCTGGAGTTCATTACCTTTGTAACTAGTTCAGCTATCATAACTTTGGGGTCCAGTCACTGGACCCATTATGTACCTTTGTAATCTTTTGACTACCGCCCACAGGATGGGTATGGGGTGCATAAAGATATTAAACTAAAGTGTGTGTGTGTGTGTGTGTGTGTGTGTGTGTGTGTGTGTGTGTGTGTGTGTGTGTGTGTGTGTGTGTGTGTGTGTGTGTGTGTGTGGTGTGTGTGTGACTCAACAATCAATATTTGCACCAATAACTCATTACAGTTGTGACCGGGTGTGGAAGTGTGAATTGCTCATTACTCTATAATTTGTTCATGATTGTAGCCAAAGTATAAACGTAAGTAACCATTCTACAGAATTCATTACCTTTGTAACTTCTGAGCTCATTACCTTTGTACCTAGTTCAGCTATCAAAACTTTGGGGGCCCAGTCCCTGGACCCATTACGTACCTCTGTAATCTGTAAATACCTTTGTAACTTGTCATGATTGTGACCAGACTTACCTGGAGTTCATTACCTTTGTAAATTGTGAGTTCATTACCTTTGTAAATTGTGAGTTCATTACCTTTGTAAATTGTGAGTTCATTACCACTGTAACTTGCTCAGCTATCAAAACTTTGGAGTCCAGTCCCAGGACCAATTATGTACCTCTGTAATCTTTTGACTATCGCCCACAGGATGGGTATGGGGTGCATAATAAACTTATTAAACTAACTAACAACTCATTCAAAGCAAGGAGTGATGTAGACTTTGTATTCTTTTCTCGTGAGTCATTCAGCTACGGGAGTGGTGGAAGCTTGATCCTCCGTGCACTTACCACAAAATAGTCAAGCTTGTCTTTTTCACAAACTCCACTACATCAGTGAGACAGCGCAGCTCTGACCGAAATACTACAGACTTGTAGCGTGAACATCACACATCATAGAAGCCATTTAACTAGAGATGTCAGATTACTGACTCAGGAAATCGTAATGACACGATTGCAAACAAACCATACCACGGGTGGGGTTAGAACCAGCGATCAGAGAGTCGTAAAACTCCAGACCGACGCGTTAGCTACTGGGTCAAGAGTTTTATGATTCTCTGATCGCGGGTTCTTACCCCACCCGTGGCATGATTCAGATTATTGGTTTATGGAAATTTAGACGTTCCATAACCCACGTAAGCATAGGTTTACACCATGAAGATCTACTTACAGCTTGTACATATTAAAGAGGAAGTGCAGGTTCTGGTTGTCATGACTAATGGAAAATTGTTACCTGACGCTGGTGTGTTAGTCATATATTGACGACCCATTAGTGAAGCTTTGCACATGTGACAGATACCTTTCTCTGGCTTACCTGTCTGATGATGCTGGTGGCTGTCTAACGAGAGATGGATTACAGGTCAGATGACGCTAGTCACTGGTCACAGTGACTAGCGTCATAAATTAGTGATGTATCGAATATCCGCATCCGCTGAGCATCCGCACAATTTCTTACATCCGCATCCACAAAATAAGACATCCTTATACACATCCACATCCGCGGATATCTAAATTTTCACATCCGATACATCTAGTTGGACGAATCTTATTGTAGCCAGCTGGCCCAGTGGCTAGCGAGTCAGTCTAGGAGTTTAATGACTCTCTGATCGCGGGTTCTAACCCCACCCGTGGTATGGTTTGTTTACAATCGTGTCATTACGATTTCGTGAGTCAAGCTGACGAGAGTTTCTGTCATATGATGACACACTCAGTGGAACTTTTGGTCATAAAACCGAGACCTTTCCCTGGTTTACCACACACTCTGTGAAACAATTTCAACCAATCGCGTTCTAAGATATCAGAAGTAAAAAAATATAAATAAGATAAAAATTACAAATATCTGAAGTTCACCTTGGTAAATAATTACTTTGCAACCTACCTCAATAATGTAACAAAAACAGGAATAACTCCTGCAGTTGCCTTGAGCAATAGTTATAAAACACCTTCAGGTTTAATGTGCTTTATTTGCGGTTTATTTTAGGAACTTTATTGCATCTAAATGACCAGAACGACTTGAGAAACTTAATAATTAGATTATAAGTCTTACCAGCGATATCAAGAACAAGCTTTCCAAGGCTATCATTTGTAAGAATTTATTTGTGTGTTGATGGTGAGAATTATTGGCCAATTATGGGAAAATTGAGGGTAATTACCCAACAAATTAACTTTTTACCATATTAATATTTATATTACAGTCGCATACGTCAATCTAATTATCAACACACACACACGCATATATGTCGTGCCGAATAGGCAAAACTTGCGATCTTGGCTTAAATAGCAACGTTCATCTTGTCATATAGGACAAGTGAAAATTTGTGTATGCAATAATTTCGCCAAAATCATTCTAAACCTAACGAAAAAAATATATTTCACTTGTTTGCTTAGCTAAAATAAATTGCTCTTGTTATAATAAGGTTAGGTAAGCTAAGATTTTTTTGGTGCAAAATTAAAATTTTTTTTGCATTAACATTAATGAAAAAAAAATACATCTTTAAACATATTTAAGAAAGGACTTAATTTTAAATGAGTTCTTGCTAATTGACCAGTTTTACATATATATATATATATATATATATATATATATATATATATATATATATATATATATATATATATATATATATATATATATATATATATATAACACAGACTAACCGGAGAATCGAACTCGTGTTTTTTTTTTTAGCCTCCCTCATGGCAAGTGGAAAATTTGAGGACATAAAAAGATCGAAGTTCAAGACAAACCAATATGAGAGACGTGGGAGTGATGTCAGAAGATGTCACAGTCAAGGAGCACAATGTTGTTAGCACAACTGTGAGGAAAAATATAGGGTAGATAACTAGAACTTTCAGCAAATGATGTCAGGGTAGTGATGGCACTCTTTACATCACACGTTGTAATATTTCTTTATATTAACAGTCCCCTTAAAAGCTGGCAGAATTGCCATAGTGAGAAATATTCAGAAAACCCGTATGAGCTTATCTATACTCAGTCAGGCACCTTTCTTTTTGGAATGTAGGTGAGAAAAATACATAATCTAAGCCTGGAAGATTTTGGAGGAACTGGTTCCAAATCTGCACACTGAAATCACTACAGATAAACAAAAGAAGCTTGATAGTGCAAGATACTTCGAGTGAAGAACAGCGAAGCGATCAAAACACTGGAAGACAAGTCATTAAATGTTATGGGACCACGACTTTTCAACACCCTCCCTTGATGAATAAAGGGGATTGCTAACAAATCTCTAGCTATCTTTAAGAGGAAACTCAAATTTCCTGATCAGCTTGGCTGTGGTACATACGTTGCTCTATGGGAGGCGGATACCAAGAGTCTTATCAGTCAAGCCAGCAAGGGCAGTGGAAGCGACATCCAGAAGCGACTACATGTAGCTTACGTAGAGGTGAAGTTAGATTCTCTGCTTAGAAAATTGAGACTCCTATTTTTAATTATGTTTTTCCATTTATATAAATATACAGTGAAACCTAAGTGTTCGAACTTACTGAACCTCGAACAACCTGGAATTCGAACGATTTTGCTCAGAAAAAAATGACCCGGTCTTTGAACGTTTTTGTAGAGTCCGAACACAGTGACTTGTTTCAAATTCAGCTGAAAAAAAAACTTTACAGGAAATCCCTGTTCCAAAAGTGCTTTGAAGTGACCTTAGACACTGACCTGACTCTCAGAGACTTTTGGTAGAGTCATTTCAACATCCTCCAGTGTGTGAGGCTGATAAAGCATCAGAAATGCTGTTTTGGATATCGAGCTTTTCGGAGTTCGAACACCACCTAGGAACCAATTAAGTTCAAGAACCGGGGTTCCACCAATTCATTTCCTCACTACCCATAAGGTAAAAGCATTAGCATATTTTTCTACCGAGTAGTTTCCCCAGTAGGCCTAATCTACTCAACTTCTGTTTATGATATGAAAAAAACACCAAGGTCATCTGTGGGGTCCTCTTCTGTTTCATAATTTAGGTAGCACTGGCTGGCAGGTTTTGTTTATGGAAGAACAGTACAACCCAGCTTTTAGAAAACTTCCACTGCCTAATTTTCAGTCAAATGAGATAACCTTCAAGATCGTCGGTGAACATTAAAATGGTATAAAATACCGACAGGTTGTTAGGTAAGACACATATGCAACAGTTAGGTATCTTTATTTCGAAACGTTTCGCCTACACAGTAGGCTTCTTCAGTCGAGTATAGAAAAGTTGATAGAAGCAGAAGAGACGTGAAGACGATGTAATCAGTCCATCACCCTTAAAGTTTTGAGGTGGTCAGTCCCTCAGTCTGGAGAAGAGCATTGTTTCAGACTATGGAACAATGCTCTTCTCCAGACTGAGGGACTGACCACCTCAAAACTTTAAGGGTGATGGACTGATTACATCGTCTTCAAGTCTCTTCTGCTTCTATCAACTTTTCTGTACTTGACTGAAGAAGTCTACTGTGTAGGCGAAACGTTTCATAATAAAGATACCTAACTGTTGCATATGTGTCTTACCATCGTCGGTGGAGTTTGTGCCTCTGTTGTATACACAGGTGACAGAGTTTCGATGTCTTTTCCAGCTCCGCAACACACAGATTGCAGTGTTTTTCCTCGCAACATCTGATTTTGGAGAAAAACACTAAATAACATCGAGATGAAGAAGAGAAGGAAGACTTGTCCAGTGCCCAAACTCGTCCAGTGCCCAAACTCGTCCAGTGCCCAAACTTATCCAGTGCCCAAACTCGTCCAGTGCCCAAACTTATCCAGTGCCCAAACTTATCCAGTGCCCAAACTTATTCAGTGCCCAAACTTATCCAGTGCCCAAACTTATCCAGTACCCAAACTTGTCCAGTACCCAAACTTATCCAGTGCCCAAACTTATCCAGTGCCCAAACTTATCCAGTGCCCAAACTTATCCAGTGCCCAAACTTATCCAGTGCCCAAACTTATCCAGTGCCCAAACTTATCCAGTGCCCAAACTTATCCAGTGCCCAAACTTATCCAGTGCCCAAACTCGTCCAGTGCCCAAACTTATCCAGTGCCCAAACTTATCCAGTGCCCAAACTTATCCAGTGCCCAAACTTATTCAGTGCCCAAACTTATCCAGTGCCCAAACTTATCCAGTACCCAAACTTATCCAGTGCCCAAACTTATCCAGTGCCCAAACTTATCCAGTGCCCAAACTTATCCAGTGACCAAACTTATCCAGTGCCCAAACTTATCCAGTACCCAAACTTATCCAGTACCCAAACTTATCCAGTGCCCAAACTTATCCAGTGCCCAAACTTATCCAGTGCCCAAACTTATCCAGTGCCCAAACTTATCCACTGCCCAAACTTATCCAGTGCCCAAACTTATCCAGTGCCCAAACTTATCCAGTACCCAAACTTATCCAGTGCCCAAACTTATCCAGTGCCAAAACTTATCCAGTGCCCAAACTTATCCAGTGCCCAAACTTATCCAGTGCCCAAACTTATCCAGTGCCCAAACTTATCCAGTGCCCAAACTTATCCAGTGCCCAAACTTATCCAGTGCCCAAACTCGTCCAGTGCCCAAACTTATCCAGTGCCCAAACTTATCCAGTGCCCAAACTTATCCAGTGCCCAAACTTGTCCAGTGCCCAAACTCGTCCAGTGCCCAAACTCATCCAGTCCCCAAACTCGTCCAGTGCTCAAACTTATCCAGTGCTCAAAGTCGCATCCTGGGTGTTAGTGGACTGGTGTGGGTCGCATCCTGGGTGTTAGTGGACTGGTGTGGGTGGCATCCTGGGTGTTAGTGGACTGGTGTGGGTGGCATCCTGGGTGCTAGTGGACTAGTGTGGGTCGCATCCTGGGTGTTAGTGGACTGGTGTGGGTCGCATCCTGGGTGTTAGTGGACTAGTGTGGGTCGCATTCTGGGTGTTAGTGGACTGGTGTGGGTCGCATCCTGGGTGTTAGTGGACTGGTGTGGGTCGTATCCTGGATGTTAGTGGACTGGTGTGGGTGGCATCCTGGGTGCTAGTGGACTAGTGTGGGTCACATCCAGGGTGTTAGTGGACTGGTGTGGATCGCATCCTGGGTGTTAGTGGACTGGTGTGGGTCACATCCTGGGTGTCAGTGGACTGGTGTGGGTCACATCCTGGGTGTTAGTGGACTGGTGTGGGTCACATCCTGGGTGTTAGTGGACTGGTGTGGGTCGCATCCTGGGTGTTAGTGAACTGGTGTGGGTCACATCCTGGGTGTTAGTGGACTGGTGTGGGTCACATCCTGGGTGTCAGTGGACTGGTGTGGGTCACATCCTGGGTGTTAGTGGACTGGTGTGGGTCGCATCCTGGGTGTTAGTGGACTGGTGTGGGTCGCATCCTGGGTGTTAGTAGACTGGTGTGGGTCGCATCCTGGGTGTTAGTGGACTGGTGTGGGTCACATCCTGGGTGTTAGTGGACTGGTGTGGGTCGCATCCTGGGTGTTAGTAGACTGGTGTGGGTCGCATCCTGGGTGTCAGTAGACTGGTGTGGGTCGCATCCTGGGTGTCAGTAGACTGGTGTGGGTCGCATCCTGGGTGTTAGTGGACTGGTGTGGGTCACATCCTGGGTGTTAGTGGACTGGTGTGGGTCACATCCTGGGTGTTAGTGGACTGGTGTGGGTCACATCCTGGGTGTTAGTGGACTGGTGTGGGTAGCATCCTGGGTGTTAGTGGACTGGTGTGGGTCGCATCCTGGGACAAAACTGACCTAATTTGCGGGAAATACTCAGCATAACAAGGGACTTTCTATATAGTAGTATGTCACTGATGTCAGCTATGGTCTGTATACCTTGTACATGTACTGGAAGAAATTAAGATACTATTATTATTATTATTATTATTATTATAAATTTTAATCGCCGCTTAAAATATCTTTTCCTGTCTTTAAAGTGCCAGACATCAAAAGTTTTTTAGATATATTATGAATATATTAAATATGTCAGGAAAGTTAGTGGTGTTGTCGGCTGCTGGGTAAGAAGAGAGCTGGGAGAGACTAGGGAAGACCTAGAGATGAAGACTATTGTCCTAGGAGCAGAGTTATTGTCCCAGCAGCTTCCTAGCCGGACGCGTCACCACATAACATTGAATCAACAGCACAAATAACAGTTGCCAGCACAATGGCCAGGGTCACTTTTAAGACAACAAAGGTCCAAAAAGGTGACAAAGGCGCTTTGTATATTCTCTAAATGACCACAATCTGGAGCTTTCTTAATTTAAATTACCCGATATAATTATGTTTGGAAACTAGCGATCCATTTTGAGAAAAGGGCAGCCCTCTGACCCCTCCAAAATAAACACAATAGCAGGGTCGCCTGTGAAACAAGGGGGATCTGACCCCTGTACATATGTCCACCACTGGTCACCCGGATTAAATTCCACATTTTAGAGAAAGTTGAAAAATACTTTCTGGGGCAGGACTGTGAAAAGTCCTGACTATTGGGTAACATGTAAACCCAGACGAGAGTCTGGTTACATTTTCCCTTTTCTCTTATTCGTGGAACTCCGCCTTCTAAACCTGGAGTCCAGAGTTCAAATGGCTTCCTTTACTATTCTTGCCTCAAACTCCTAAATATAATCAAGTCTGTAAACCAAACCACGGGGTTTGAACCCATTGTGTGTCCTAAAACTCCGTGGTTTGTTTGCAATCGTATTATTACAAGTTCGTGAGTCACGATCGTCCATAATCTAGATAGAGGGAGATAGTTCTCCTTAGTGGATGCTCTGGGTGTTGACCTCCACGTTCTCTATCCTGTATCTTTTCTACTCAGTTTTGTGAGGTGAAAAACATACGATGATCCGCAGACAAGAGTGAAAATAAGATGAATGAAAACCCCAGGTAAAGTTTTTTTTGGAACCTGTGTTTTTGTTAAAGGCGAGATGTTACTTATTAGGAAGTCTTGTGACTAATGCTGTCCCTGATCACCTAGAAGTAAATATGTACCTGGATGTGTCTCCAAACATTTGCTGCCCTTGCTTAACTAGGAGAAAATAGGTACCTGGGTGCCAATTTCCTATTCCCAACTAGGTGCCTGGGTTTCCTAACGCATGCTGCCCCTGCTCACCTAGCAGCAAATAGGTACCTGGATGTTACTCTTCTAATGCCTGTATCCCCTGTTCACCTAATAGTAAGTAGGTATTTACATGTCAGTCTCATTACACGTGATGCCCATATTCATCTACCTACCAGGAGGGTATTCCGGAGATCGGCGCCCCCCGCTACCTGATCCACGACCAGGCCTACCGTTATCCCTAACTATTAATTTTCTGACACCTGCTGCCTCTGTTTACCCAGCGGTAAATAGGTACCTGGGTGCTAGTTGCCTAACACCAGCCGAATACGTGGGTTTTAGTTTTCTAATAGTCATGTACCTGAGATTCCTAACATGCTGACCCTACCATACCCCGGCCGGGATTGAACCCGCGGTCAGAGAGTCTCAAAACTCCAGCCCGTCGCGTTACCCACTAGACCAGCTAGCTGGTCTAGTGGCTAACTCTCTGACTGACTCTCTGACCGCGGGTTCAATCCCGGCCGGGGTATGGTTTATTTTCAATCGTGTCATTACGATTTCGTGAGTCATGCTGACCCTGCTCACCCAACAGTAAATAGGTACCTGGATATCAGGCTCCTAACACCAACCAGTGGCACTGTGGGTTCCTGTGCCTGCTATAATTTTTTTCCTCTTCGATTTTCATCAAGGTTTGCGGCTATACGATGCGCGATGGCCCAAAAGGGTTTAGCGCTTCAAATAAACTATTTAATATTCAGAATTCACGTAGCTTCTCCCCGTTTTTGCGATATGTATATCGTGTAGCTACCGTAAGATGCCCAGTGCGATAGCCACTCCAGTAGTAAAGCAATATAAGCAAGATACCTTATTGTTTGAGCTATCGTGACTATTATTTATCGTGTTCCTTAAACCCTATTTACTTACGATATTAACCCCGCAGTTAAGACGATCACCAACACCACTTACGCAAAACACCACTTAGGCAAAACACCACCTACGCAAAAATCTTCCCTTCACAGTGGCTGAATAGAGGTCATTATTGCCTTAGGTTCCTGCTACAGATTCGGCTGTTAACAGGGCTGATTAAACTGGGCGATGGTGATTAGACTGGGCGGTTAAACAGCGTGCGAGGCAGCCGATTATCACCCTGAAACCCGTTCTTGAATGCAGTTTAATGCAAGGCTGAAGACCATGAATTAAAGGCAGCTGTTGAAAACAGATTTGTAATCGGTAATATACCCAGTAAACTGTGGATTTAGGATTAAGGTAAATGTCACAGGTGAGTAGGTGAGAGTATGAGGAGCGTCTAGTCTTGCTAGTCATAGAGGAGGTACAGTAAACTAGCCACTATTATCCACAGGATAGGTAGGGTAAACACATGAACTAGCCACTGTCTTTAGTGTTTACACGTGTGTGGGTGTGCAGGTGTGGGTGTGCAGGCGTGGGTGTGCAGGTGTGGGTGTGCAGGTGTGTAAGGGTGAGTGAAGGTGCGCAGGGGTGCGTGTGGGTGTGCAGGAGTGAGTGTGGGTGTGCAGGGGTGAGTGTGGGTATGCAGGTGTGGGTGTGCATGTGTGGGTGTGCAGGTGTGGGTGTGCAGGTGTGTAAGGGTGAGTGAAGGTGCGCAGGGGTGCGTGTGGGCGTGCAGGTGTGAGTGTGGGTGTGCAGGTGTGAGTGTGCAGGGGTGAGTGTGGGTGTGCAGGTGTGGGTGTGCAGGTGTGGGTGTGCAGGGGTGAGTGTGGGTGTGCAGGTGTGGGTGTGCAGGGGTGAGTGTGAGTGTGCAGGGGTGAGTGTGCATCGGTGAGTGTGGGTGTGCAGGGGTGAGTGTGGGTGTGTAGGGGTGAGTGTGCATCGGTGAGTGTGGGTGTGCAGAGGTGGGTGTGGGTGTGTAGGGGTGAGTGTGCATCGGTGAGTGTGAGTGTGCAGAGGTGAGTGTGGGTGTGCATCGGTGAGTGTGAGTGTGCAGAGGTGAGTGTGGGTGTGCAGGGGTGAGTGTGGGTGTGCAGGTGTGAGTGTGGGTGTGTAGGGGTGAGTGAGGGCGTGCAGAGGTGAGTGTGGGTGTGCAGGTGTGAGTGAGAGAATGTAGGGGTGACTGTAGGTGTGCAGGGGTGAGTGTGGGTGTGTGAGTGTGGGTGTGTAGGGGTGAGTGTGGGTATGAAAGGGTGAGTGTGGGTGTGCAGGAGTGAGTGTGCGTGTACAGGGGTGAGTGTGCGTGTACAGGGGTGAGTATGGGTGTGTAGGAGTGAGTGTGGGTGTGAAGGGGTGAGTGTGGGTGTGAAGGGGTGAGTGTGGGTGTGAAAGGGTGAGTGTGGGTGTGCAGAGGTGAGTGTGAAGGGGTGAGTGTGGGTGTGCATGTGTGGGTGTGGGGGTGTCGGTGTGCAGGGGTGAGTGTGGGTGTAGGTGTGCAGGGGTGAGTGTGGGTGTGCAGGTGTGGGTGTGCAGGTGTGAGTGTGGGTGTGCAGGGGTGAGTGTGCATCGGTGAGTGTGGGTGTGCAGGGGTGGGTGTGGGTGTGTAGGGGTGAGTGTGCATCCGTGAGTGTGAGTGTGCAGAGGTGAGTGTGGGTGTGCAGGGGTGAGTGTGGGTGTGCAGGTGTGAGTGTGGGTGTGTAGGGGTGAGTGAGGGCGTGCAGAGGTGAGTGTGGGTGTGTAGGTGTGAGAATGTAGGGGTGACTGTAGGTGTGCAGGGGTGAGTGTGGGTGTGTAGGGGTGAGTGTGGGAGTGTATGGGTGAGTGTGGGTATGAAAGGGTGAGTGTGGGTGTGCAGAGGTGAGTGTGGGTGTGCAGGAGTGAGTGTGCGTGTACAGGGGTGAGTATGGGTGTGTAGGTGTGAGTGTGGGTGTGTAGGAGTGAGTGTGGGTGTGAAAGGGTGAGTGTGGGTGTGCAGAGGTGAGTGTGGGTGTGCAGAGGTGAGTGTGGGTGTGCAGAGGTGAGTGTGGGTGTGCAGAGGTGAGTGTGGGTGTGCATGTGTGGGTGTGCAGGGATGAGTGTGGGTGTGTAGGGGTGAGTGTGGGTGTGCATGTGTGGGTGTGCAGGAGTGAGTATGGTTGTGCAGGGATGAGTGTGGGTGTGTAAGGGTGAGTGAAGGTGCGCAGGGGTGCTTGTGGGCGTGCAGGTGTGAGTGTGGGAGTGTAGGGGTGACTGTGGGTGTGCAGGGGTGCGTGTGGGTGTGCAGGGGTGCGTGTGGGTGTGCAGGGGTGAGTGCGGGTGTGTAGAGGCGAGTGAGGGTGTGCAGGGGTGAGTGTGGGTGTGCACGTGTGAGTGTGGGAGTGTAGGGGTGAGTGTGGGTATGCAGGGGTAAGTGTGGGTGTGTAGGTGTGAGTGTAGGTGTGTATGAGTGAGTGTGGGTGTGCAGGGGTGAGTGTGAGTGTGCAGGGGTGAGTGTGGGTGTGCATGGGTGAGAGTGGTTGTGCATGTGTGGGTGTGCAGTTGAGTGCGTGTATACAGACGTGAGTGTGTGTGTACAGTGGTGAGTGTGGGTGTGTAGGGGTGGGTGTGGGTGTGTAGGGGTGAGTGTGGGTGTGCAGGGGTGAGTGTGGGTGTGTAGGGGTGAGTGTGGGTGTTCCCACAGTGTAACTGTATTTGGGAATTCTGTAAGTGTACTTTACCCACTAGCCCACCCACTCTTGTCACCCACACTTGCCCGCCCACTCCTACCACCCACACCTACTTGCCCGGTCCTGCCACCCACAGCAGCTATCGCCCACACTTGCCACCCTCACCTATGACCACATTCACCTCATATTAGCTTTCAGGAACTTGAACAAAGAGTCCTTCAGAATGTTATGTGCGACATATGTTAGGTCAACTGCTAAGAATGCTGCCCCATCATGGCGACCACACCCGGTCAAGCATATGAAAGAGTTCAAAAAGGTCTAAAGGTTTGCAACCAGACTAGTACCAGTACTAACAGGTAGACATGCTTACAACGTATAAAATGGTGAGAATTGACCACGGTACGGATGAGGATTGAACTCGCGGCAAGTGAATTGTAAAACTCCAGGCCAGCGTGTAAGCCACTCGGCCAGCTGGCTACAATAAGATTAATCCAGCTAAGTATATTTGTACACCATAAGGTTAGCATAGGCCACCACTGTGACCAATGTCACTGTGGTGACCCATGAGTCGTTTACCTGGAGAGGATTTCGGGGGTCAATGCCCCCGCGGCCCGGTTTGAGACCAGGCCTCATCGCGGTTCAGGGTCTTATCAACCAGGCTGTTACTGCTGGCCGCACGCAAGCTGACGTACGAACCACAGCCTGGTTGGTCAGGTACTGACTTTAGGTACCTCTCCAGTGCCTTCTTGAAGACAGCCAGGGGTCTATTGGTAATCCCCTTTACGTATGCTGGGCGGCAATTGAACAATCTTGGGCCCCGGACATTTATTGTGTTGTCTCAGTGTACTCGTAGCGCCCCTGATGTCTCAGTGTACTCGTGGCGCCCCTGATGTCTCAGTGTACTCGTAGCGCCCCTGATGTCTCAGTGTACTCGTGGCGCCCCTGATGTCTCAGTGTACTCGTGGCGCCCCTGATGTCTCAGTGTACTCGTGGCGCCCCTGATGTCTCAGTGTACTCGTGGCGCCCCTGATGTCTCAGTGTACTCGTGGCGCCCCTGATGTCTCAGTGTACTCGTGGCGCCCCTGATGTCTCAGTGTACTCGTCCCCTTTACGTATGCTGGGCCCCGGCAATTGAACTCGTGGCGCCCCAATCTTGGGCCCCCTCAGGTACATTTATTGTGATGTCTCAGTGTACTCGTGGCGCCCCTGATGTCTCAGTGTACTCGTGGCGCCCCTGATGTCTCAGTGTACTCGTGGCGCCCCTGATTTTCATCGGGGGAATGTTGTGGTGAGGAAAATTGATAGGGAAGATAGGGATAGACTGTATTAAGAGGACCAGGATCAAAGGGACGCCGATGGAAGTTGAATAAGCAGTTGAGTATAGTTAGGTCAGGATTTTTTTTTTGTGAGGATGGTTGAAGTATGGAGTGACTTGGGTATGGCAGTAGTGGAGTCAAATACAATACTCAGCTTAAAGAGTAGATACGACGAGGATCAAGAGAGCTCAGGAGCTGCAATTCCCCCCCTGAAACCACAAATAGGTGAATAAATGAGTACACACACACACAAGTGTTTTTCACTAGTAACACACACACACACACACACACACACACACACACACACACACACACACACACACACACACACAGCAAGGAGAGAGTGGGCCTAGTAGCGACCAGTAAAGAGGCGGGGCCAGGAGCTATGAATCGACCTCTGCAACCACAGTTAGGTGAGTACACATACACACACACACACACACACACAGAGCAAGGAGAGAGTGGGCCTAGTAGCGACCAGTGAAGAGGCGGGGCCAGGAGCTATGAATCGACCTCTGCAACCACAGTTAGGTGAGTACACACACACACACACACACACACACACACACACACACACACACACACAACAGTCAAGGACCAGGTAATCAGACTAAGGAAGGAAGGAGGAGAGACAACAAGAAATGACCGTGAAGTATGTGAGGAACTCAACAAGAGATTCAAAGAAGTGTTCACAGAGGAGACAGAAGGGGCTCCAGAAAGACGGAGAGGTGGGGCACACCACCAAGTGCTGGACACGGTACACACAACCGAGGAAGAAGTGAAGAGGCTTCTGAGTGAGCTAGATACCTCAAAGGCAATGGGGCCAGATAACTTCTCTCCATGGGTCCTGAGAGAGTGAGGAGAGGCACTATGTGTACCCCTAACAACAATATTCAATACATCTATCGAAAGGGAGAGTGCCTGAGGCATGGAAGACAGCAAATGTAGTCCCAATCTTTAAAAAAGGAGACAGACATGAAGCATTAAACTACAGACCAGTGTCACTGACATGTATAGTATGCAAAGTCATGGAGAAGATTATCAGGAGAAGAGTGGTGGAACACCTAGAAAGGAATGATCTCATCAACAGCAGCCAACATGGTTTCAGGGATGGGAAATACTGTGTCACAAACCTACTGGAGTTCTATGACATGGTGACAGCAGTAAGACAAGAGAGAGAGGGGTGGGTGGATTGCATTTTCTTGGACTGCAAGAAGGCGTTTGACACAGTTCTACACAAGAGATTAGTGCAAAAACTGGAGGAACAAGCAGGGATAACAGGGAAGGCACTACAATGGATCAGGGAATACTTTTCAGGAAGACACCAGCTAGTCATGGTACGTGGCGAGGTGTCAGAGTAGGCACCTGTGACCATCGGAGTCTCACAGGGGTCAGTCCTAGGACCAGTGCTGTTTTTGGTATTTGTGAAAGACATGACGGAAGGAATAGACTCCGAAGTGTCCCTGTTTGCAGATGACGTGAAGTTGACGAGAAGTTCATCGAAGACCAGGCAGAACTACGAAGGGATCTGGACAGGCTGCAGACCTGGTCCAGCAATTGGCTCCTGGAGTTCAATCCCACCAAGTGCAAAGTCATGAAGATTGGGGAAGGGCAAAGAAGACCGCAGACGGAGTACAGTCTAGGGGGCCAGAGACTACAAACATCACTCAAGGAAAAAGATCTTAGGGTGAGTATAACACCAGGCACATCTCCTGAAGCGCACATCAACCAAATAACTGCTGCAGCACATGGGCGCCTAGCAAACCTCAGAACAGCATTCCGACATCTTAATAAGGAATCGTTCAGGACTCTGTACACCGTGTACGTTAGGCTCATATTGGAGTATGCGGCACCAGTTTGGAACCCACACCTAGCCAAACAACAAGTCTAGTCCCAGAGCTAAGAGGTATGTCCTACGAGGAGAGGTTAAGAGAAATCAACCTGACGACACTGGAGGACAGGAGAGATAGGGGGACATGATAACGACATACAAAATACTGAAAGAAATTGACAAGGTGGACAATGACAAGATGTTCCAGAGATTGGACACAGTAACAAGGGGACACAGTTGGAAGCTGAAGACACAGATGAATCACAGGGATGTTAGGAAGTATTTCTTCTGCCACAGAGTAGTCAGGAAGTGGAATAGTTTGGGAAGCGATGTAGTGGAGGCAGGATCCATACACAGCTTTAAGCAGAGGTATGATAAAGCTCACGGTTCAGGGAGAGTGACCTAGTAGTGACCAGTGAAGAGGCGGGGCCAGGAGCTTGGACTCGACCCCTGCAACCTCAACTAGGTGAGTACAACTAGGTGAACACACACACACACACACAAACCTAACCTAACACATTAGCTCATAAATCCCCCCACCACACACATACATTTTTACGATAAGCTGAAGCAGCTAGAACAGGATAAAAACAAAATGGGATCTCAAAAGGGAGGACGTAAAGGCAAGGGAACCGATGATGGCTGGTCGGAAAAGGAAGAATGGGTAGAATGGCTCAAGAACAAAATGGAACAACAATGGGAAAAAGGTTAAAGGAGCTTTGCAATAACATGTTAGAGCAAATATCTGTGTAGAGCAAGAAGTGGGAATCACGAGTTGTAGTAGCTGAGGCAAAGATACAGAGATTGGAAGAAGAAATGGATGTGCTAAAGCAAGATCTAAAGATGAGGTCCGAAAGGAGCAAGATGACCGATATGGGAACATCAGCAGGCAGCGAGGGGACTGGAGGAGGGGATGGATCTAAGCAGTCTTTTGCAGCAGTAATATCAGGCCATCATGGTGTCTGGGAGATGATTAGGGAAACAGCAAAGGAGATGCTTAAATCAGATCCAGAGATACAGAGGGAAAAGAAATGGGAAGAGGAGAGGGAGAGGTCTACAATTATTCATGGGCTTCAGGAGGCTGAAGGGCAGACCTATGATGAAAGAAAGCATTGGGAGAAAACAGAGATTAAGAACATCATTGCAATAACAGGAGAAAGAGACATGTCTCAGGTAGAAAATTTTCAGACTTGGGGGGTATTCTAGGGGAAAAATCGATCAATCAGATTGACATTCAAGACAGATGTGGTATGGAACAGAATACTACAACAGAAACCACAGTTAAAGGACTCTCCAGATTATCAAAAAGTGTTCCTCAATCGAGACAGAACACGAAAGGAAAGGGAGCAACTGAAGTGAGAGCAAGACAAAACCAGTGGAAGGAAAGAGACAGGACAGGCAATGACAGACAGGAAAACTCAGCCTTTGGGGGAACATCAAACACAAATGTTTACAGAAACCTCTCAACCCCTGCCACCACATATCAACCAAACATAGTAAACAGAAACGAACCTCACTCCATAGCCCCCCCCCCTTAAGCACTAATTCCACAATCACAGCAGCCTCCCATAATGTTGTGCCCTGCCTCCCACCCTCCCAGCCTGCACCTTCCTCTTCCATCTCCCAAAATACAGTAATGGAAAGGAAGCTAAAGGTATGGTACACCAATGCAGATGGAATAACAAATAAGAGTGAAGAGTGGCAAGAACACATCATTGATGCATTACCTGACATCATAGCACTAACAGAGACAAAACTTACAAGGATGATAACAGATGCAATTTTTCCACCTGGATATCAGATTATAAGGAAAGACAGAGAGAACAGAGGAGGGGGAGGAGTAGCATTGCTCATAAAAAACCAGTGGAGTTTTGAGGAGATGGGAGGAATGGAAAGAAGGGAAACAGACGACTTCATTGTAGGAACACTTCAGACTGGTGGTCCAAAGGTGATGATAGCAGTGATGTATAACCCACCACTTAACAGCAGGAGAACAAGAGAAGAGTATGATGTGCACAATAGGGCAATGGTGGATACACTAGCTGAAGTGGCCAGGAGGGCACATATGGGTAGGACAAAATTGCTAATAATGGGGGATTTCAATCATAAAGAGACTGACTGGGAAAACCTAGAGCCACATAGGGGACCAGAAACATGGAGGAGTAAGATGTTGGAGACTGTATTGGAGAACTTCATGCATCAACATGTTAGGAATACAACCAGAGAGAGAGGAGAGGATGTTGCAGCAAGGCTGGATCTCATATTCACCTTGAATAATTCAGACATAGGGGATATCACCCACGAAAGACCCCTTGGCGCCAGTGATCATGATGTCCTGGGTTTTGAATATCTTGTAGAGTTAAGAGTGGAGAATGCAGTAGCACGAGAACAAAGAGAGAAACCGAACTTCAAAAAAGGGTCTACATAGGAATGAGAAGTTTCCTGCATGAAGTGCAGTGGGAAAGAGAACTAGATGGAAAGACAGTAAATGAAATGATGAAAATAGTAACCACTAAGTGCAGGGAGGCAGAGGAAAGGTTCATACCAAAGGGCAACAGAAAAAATGTTAAGATCAGAGTGAACCCATGGTTTAATTGGAGGTGTAAAGAGGCCAAAGCCAAGTGTGCTAGAGCATGGAAAAGGTATAGAAGGCAAAGGACTCAAGAAAACAAGGAGCTGAGCAGAAAAGCCAGAAACGTATATGCAGGGATAAGGAGAGAGGCCCAGAGGCAATACGAGAACGACATAGCATCAAAAGTCAAATCTGAACCAAAGTTGTTATACAGTCACGTTAGGAGAAAAACAACAGTCAAGGACCAGGTAATCAGACTGATGAAAGAAGGAGGGAAGCTGACGAAGAGTGACCAAGAAGTATGTGATGAACTAAACAAAAGATTTAGAGAAGTATTCACAATAGAGTCAGGAATGCTTCCAGCAAACTGTGGAGGTAGGGTGCACCAGCAGGCGCTGGACACAATGCACATAACCAAGGTAGAGGTGAAGAAACTGCACGAACTCGATACCTCAAAGGCGGTGGGCCCAGATAACATATCTCCATGGATACTGAGAGAGGGAACAGAGGAACTGTGTGTGCCATTAGCAGCAATCTTCAGTAAATCTATAGAAACAGGGCAGTTGCCTGAGGCGTGGAAGACAGCACATGTAGTTCCAATTTTTAAGAAAGGGGACAGACAGGCAGCATTAAACTACAGACCAGTGTCACTGACTTGTATAGTATGTAAAGTCATGGAGAAGATTATCAGGAGAAAAGTGGTGGAACACATTGAAAAGATTGGGCTCATACATGACAGTCAGCACGGCTTCAGAGATGGGAAATCCTGTGTCACAAATTTACTTGAGTTCTACGATAAGGTAACAGAAATAAGACAGGAGAGAGAGGGATGGGTAGATTGCATCTTCTTGGATTGCAAGAAGGCTTTTGACACAGTACCACACAAGAGACTGGTGCAAAAATTAGAGGAGCAGGCAGGAATAAAGGGGAAAGTACTGCAATGGATCAGGGAATACCTGACAGGAAGGAAACAACGTGTGTTGGTGCGTGCTGAAGTGTCGGAGTGGGCGAATGTGTCGAGTGGGGTTCCACAAGAGTCAGTCCTAGGCCCGGTGCTGTTTCTTGTATACGTGAATGACATGGTGGAAGGAATAGATTCAGAAGTGTCACTGTTCGCTTATGATGTGAAACTGATGAGAAGAATACAAGTGGGAGAGGATCAGTTAAGATTACAAGGGGATCTGGACAAACTACAAGTATGGTCCGACAAATGGCTCCTGGAGTTTAACCCCAGTAAGTGTAAGGCCATGCAGATTGGGGAAGGGGACAGAAGACGGCAGACGGAGTACAGGCTAGGAAACAAACAGCTGCAAACGTAAGTTAAAGAAAAGGATCTTGGGGTAAGCCTCATAACGAAAATGTCCCCTGAGGCACACATCAATCAAATAACTGCTGCAGCATATGGGAGATTGGGAAACCTGAGATTGGCGTTTAGACATCTGAGTAAGGAATCATTCACGACATTGTACACAGTGTACGTAAGGCCTATACTGGAATATGCAGCGCCAGTATGGAACCCTCACTTAGTCAAACATGTCACGAAATTGGAGAAAGTGTAAAAATTTGCAACACGATTAGTCCCGGAACTGAGGGGTATGTCTTATGAGGAGAGGTTAAGGGAACTCAACCTGATGACACTAGAGGATAGGAGAGATAGAGGAGACGTGATAACAACGTATAAAATAATGAGAGGCATTGACAAGGTGGACAAGGATCGAATGTTTCAGAGATGGGATACAGAAACAAGGGGACACAATTGGAAGCTGAAAACCCAGATGAGTCAAAGGGATGTTAGGAAGTATTTCTTTAGTCTTAGAGTTGTCAGGAATTGGAATAATCTGGAGAGTGAAGTAGTGGAAGCAAGTTCCATAAATAGCTTTAAGAAGAGATATGACAAATATCATGGAGCAGGGAGAGAGTGAATTAGTATCGACCAGTGAAGAGGCGGGGCCAGGAGCTATGAGTCGGCCCCTGCAACCACATATAGGTGAGTACACACACACACACACACACACACACACACACACACACACACACACACACACACACACACACACACACACACACAAAGTCCTCCTTTATCATTTACTTCACTGTCAGACGTCAAGAAAAAATCGTGCAGTTATGACAGTGGGCATGGGGCACAGGAGCCGCAGGAATGCCCATCACATTAGATATATTTCATCATGGTATGCCTGGCTGACCCTCACCATACACATAAACGACACTTATTGTGATATATTGAACGCTCCATTTTCTACGCTTCTTTACGCCCAGAGCAAAAGAAATTCTTTACTTATTCATTACCTCTATTTAATATAAATTTAACATATAAGAAAATTTATCGAAAATATTTATAAATAAAAGTCTTAGGTATATTGAAATATATATTTAAAAATGGTAAAAATATTACATAAACTCACCGAGTTATGAAAACTGAGAAAGGAGAGATGTATCGAGGGGTAACTAAATGGCAACTACCTCCCGGAGGCAACAATAAAATGACGGATCATATCCATCTCGTCATTTTTCAACAATGGCTGTGTGATAGATGGCGTGGGCAGCCGTGGATAAAGCTCACACTATACTTTAAAAATTATTGTGGGTGGTTTTAGATATGGGCAGCAACAATTGTGGACGCTGGGTATTGTAGAAGCTTCGAATTTAAAGTTTGGGCTGATATGTTGGTAGACCAGAGTGTGTAGACTCCCTGGGGTGTAGACGAGACGACACACACACACACACACACACACACACACACACACACACAGGCGGGAGCCATACATAGTTTTAAGGCGAGGTATGATAGAGCTCATGGGGCAGGGAGAGAGAGGACCTAGTAGCAATCAGTGAAGAGGCGGGGCCAGGAGCTGTGACTCGACCCCTGCAACCACAAATAGGTGAGTACACACACACACACACACACACACACACACACACACACACAGATACACACACACACACACACACACACACACACACAGAGGAGATAGCGGAGAAGAAAGTGATTACATAGTGGGAACACTTCACTCTGGAGGTCCCAAGGTGGTATTAGCAGTGATGTATAACCCACCACAGAACAGCAGGAGGCCAAGGCAAGAGTACGACGAGAGCAATAGAGCGATGGTTGACACACTGGCTAGAGTGGCCAGAAGAGCTCATGCATGCAGGGCAAAGCTCCTGATCATGGGTGACTTTAACCACAAGGAGATCGATTGGGAGAACTTGGACCCACATGGGGGCCAAGATACATGGAGGGCTAAGATGATGGAGGTGGTACTGGAGAACTTCATGTACCAACACGTAAGGGACACTACAAGAGAGAGAGGAGAGGATGAACCAGCAAGGCTGGACTTAGTATTCACCTTCAGTAGTGCAGATATCGAGGACATCACATATGAAAGACCCCTTGGGGCCAGTGACCATGTGGTTTTAAGCTTCGAATACACAGTAGAGCTACAAGTGGAGGGAGAAGCAGGAAGGCCAGGACGAATGAAGCCAAACTACAAGAAAGGGGACTACACAGGAATGAGGAACTACCTGAACGGGGTTCAGTGGGACAGAGAACTGGCAGGGAAGCCAGTTAATGAGATAATGGAATATGTAGCAACAAAATGCAAGGAGGCTGAGGAGAGGTTTGTACCCAAGGGTAACAGGATTAATGAAAAAGCCAGGATGAGCCCATGGTTTACCAAAAGGTGCAGGGAGGCAAAAACCAAGTGTGCTAGGGAATGGAAGAAATATAGAAGGCAAAGGACCCAGGAGAATAAGGAGAACAGTCGTAGAGCCAGAAACGAATATGCACAGATAAGAAGGGAGGCCCAAAGACAATATGAAAATGACATAGCAGCGAAAGCCAAATCTGACCCGAAACTGTTGTACAGCCACATCAGGAGGAAAACAACAGTCAAGGACCAGGTAATCAGGCTAAGGAAGGAAGGAGGAGACAACAAGAAATGACCGTGAAGTATGTGAAGAACTCAACAAGAGATTCAAAGAAGTGTTCACAGAGGAGACAGAAGGGACTCCAGAAAGACGGAGAGGTGGGGCACACCACCAAGTGCTGGACACAGTGCACACAACCGAGGAAGAAGTGAAGAGGCTTCTGAGTGAGCTAGATACCTCAAAGGCAATGGGGCCAGATAACATCTCCCCATGGGTATTGAGAGAGGGAGCAGAGGCGCTATGTGTACCCCTAACAACAATATTCAATACATCTATCGAAACAGGGAGATTGCCTGAGGCATGGAAGACAGCAAATGTAGTCCCAATCTTTAAAAAAGGAGACAGACATGAAGCATTAAACTACAGACCAGTGTCACTGACATGTATAGTATGCAAAATCATGGAGAAGATTATCAGGAGAAGAGTGGTGGAACACCTAGAAAGGAATGATCTCATCAACAGCAGCCAACATGGTTTCAGGGACGGGAAATCCTGTGTCACAAACCTACTGGAGTTCTATGACATGGTGACAGCAGTAAGACAAGAGAGAGAGGGGTGGGTGGATTGCATTTTCTTGGACTGCAAGAAGGCGTTTGACACAGTTCCACACAAGAGATTGGTGCAAAAACTGGAGGACCAAGCAGGGATAACAGGGAAGGCACTACAATGGATCAGGGAATACTTGTCAGGAAGACAGCAGTGAGTCATGGTACGTGGCGAGGTGTCAGAGTGGGCACCTGTGACCAGCGGGGTCCCGCAGGGGTCAGTCCTAGGACCAGTGCTGTTTCTGGTTTTTGTGAACGACATGACGGAAGGAATAGACTCTGAGGTGTCCCTGTTTGCAGATGACGAAGTTGATGAGAAGAATACACTCGATCGAAGACCAGGCAGAACTACAAAGGGATCTGGACAGGCTGCAGACCTGGTCCAGCAATTGGCTCCTGGAGTTCAATCCCACCAAGTGCAAAGTCATGAAGATTGGGGAAGGGCAAAGAAGGCCGCAGACGGAGTACAGTCTAGGGGGTCAGAGACTACAAACCTCACTCAAGGAAAAAGATCTTGGGGTGAGTATAACACCAGGCACATCTCCTGAAGCGCACATCAACCAAATAACTGCTGCAGCATATGGCCGCCTAGCAAACCTCAGAACAGCATTCCGACATCTTAATAAGGAATCATTCAGGACCCTGTACACCGTGTATGTTAGGCCCATATTGGAGTATGTGGCACCAGTTTGGAACCCACACCTAGCCAAGCACGTGAAGAAACTAGAGAAAGTGCAAAGGTTTGCAACAAGACTAGTCCCAGAGCTAAGAGGTATGTCCTACGAGGAGAGGTTAAGGGAAATCAACCTGACGACACTGGAGGACAGGAGAGATAGGGGGGACATGATAACGACATACAAAATACTGAGAGGAATTGACAAGGTGGACAAAGACAGGGTGTTCCAGAGATTGGACACAGTAACAAGGGGACACAGTTGGAAGCTGAAGACACAGATGAATCACAGGGATGTTAGGAAGTATTTCTTCAGCCACAGAGTAGTCAGTAAGTGGAATAGTTTGGGAAGCGATGTAGTGGAGGCAGGATCCATACATAGCTTTAAGCAGAGGTATGATAAAGCTCACGGCTCAGGGAGAGTGACCTAGTAGCGATCAGTGAAGAGGCGGGGCCAGGAGCTCGGACTCGATCCCCGCAACCTCAACTAGGTGAGTACAACTAGGTGAGTACACACACACACACACACACACACACACACACACACACACAAACGCTGATGGAATAACAAATAAGTGGGAGGAGTGGCAAGAAAGAGTCAAAGAAGCATCACCGGACATCATAGCTCTCACAGAAACCAAGCTTACAGGTATGATAACAGATGCCATCTTTCCAACGGGATACCAAATCCTGAGGAAAGACAGAGGGAACAGGGGGGGTGGAGGAGTGGCGTTGCTGATCAAAAATCGCTGGAATTTTGATGAGCTGGAGAGAGAAGATAGCGGAGAAGAAAGTGATTACATAGTGGGAACACTTCACTCTGGAGGTCCCAAGGTGGTAATAGCAGTGATGTATAACCCACCACAGAACAGCAGGAGGCCAAGGCAAGAGTACGACGAGAGCAATAGAGCGATGGTTGACACACTAGCTAGAGTGGCCAGAAGAGCTCATGCATGCAGGGCAAAGCTCCTGATCATGGGTGACTTTAACCACAAGGAGATAGATTGGGAGAACTTGGACCCACATGGGGGCCAAGATACTTGGAGGGCTAAGATGATGGAGGTGGTACTGGAGAACTTCATGTACCAACACGTAAGGGACACTACAAGAGAGAGAGGAGAGGATGAACCAGCAAGGCTGGACTTAGTATTCACCTTCAGTAGTGCAGATATCGAGGACATCACATATGAAAGACCCCTTGGGGCCAGTGACCATGTGGTTGTAAGCTTCGAATACACAGTAGAGCTACAAGTGGAGGGAGAAGCAGGAAGGCCAGGACGAATGAAGCCAAACTACAAGAAAGGGGACTACACAGGAATGAGGAACTACCTGAACGGGGTTCAGTGGGACAGAGAACTGGCAGGGAAACCAGTTAATGAGATGAGGGAATATGTAGCAATAAAATGCAAGGAGGCTGAGGAGAGGTTTGTACCCAAGGGTAACAGGAGTAATGAAAAAGCCAGGATGAGCCCATGGTTTACCCAAAGGTGCAGGGAGGCAAAAACCAAGTGTGCTAGGGAATGGAAGAAATATAGAAGGCAAAGGACCCAGGAGAATAAGGAGAACAGTCGTAGAGCCAGAAATGAATATGCACAGATAAGAAGGGAGGCCCAAAGACAATATGAAAATGACATAGCAGCGAAAGCCAAATCTGATCCGAAACTGTTGTACAGCCACATCAGGAGGAAAACAACAGTCAAGGACCAGGTAATCAGGCTAAGGAAGGAAGGAGGAGAGACAACAGGAAATGACCGGGAAGTATGTGAAGAACTCAACAAGAGATTCAAAGAAGTGTTCACAGAGGAGACAGAAGGGACTCCAGAAAGACGGAGAGGTGGGGCACACCACCAAGTGCTGGACACAGTGCACACAACCGAGGAAGAAGTGAAGAGGCTTCTGAGTGAGCTAGATACCTCAAAGGCAATGGGGCCAGATAACATCTCCCCATGGGTATTGAGAGAGGGAGCAGAGGCGCTATGTGTACCCCTAACAACAATATTCAATACATCTATCGAAACAGGGAGATTGCCTGAGGCATGGAAGACAGCAAATGTAGTCCCAATCTTTAAAAAAGGAGACAGACATGAAGCATTAAACTACAGACCAGTGTCACTGACATGTATAGTATGCAAAATCATGGAGAAGATTATCAGGAGAAGAGTGGTGGAACACCTAGAAAGGAATGATCTCATCAACAGCAGCCAGCATGGTTTCAGGGACGGGAAATCCTGTGTCACAAACCTACTGGAGTTCTATGACATGGTGACAGCAGTAAGACAAGAGAGAGAGGGGTGGGTGGATTGCATTTTCTTGGACTGCAAGAAGGCGTTTGACACAGTTCCACACAAGAGATTGGTGCAAAAACTGGAGGACCAAGCAGGGATAACAGGGAAGGCACTACAATGGATCAGGGAATACTTGTCAGGAAGACAGCAGCGAGTCATGGTACGTGGCGAGGTGTCAGAGTGGGCACCTGTGACCAGCGGGGTCCCGCAGGGGTCAGTCCTAGGACCAGTGCTGTTTCTGGTATTTGTGAACGACATGACGGAAGGAATAGACTCTGAGGTGTCCCTGTTTGCAGATGACGTGAAGTTGATGAGAAGAATACACTCGATCGAAGACCAGGCAGAACTACAAAGGGATCTGGACAGGCTGCAGAACTGGTCCAGCAATTGGCTCCTGGAGTTCAATCCCACCAAGTGCAAAGTCATGAAGATTGGGGAAGGGCAAAGAAGGCCGCAAACGGAGTACAGTCTAGGGGGTCAGAGACTACAAACCTCACTCAAGGAAAAAGATCTTGGGGTGAGTATAACACCAGGCACATCTCCTGAAGCGCACATCAACCAAATAACTGCTGCAGCATATGGGCGCCTAGCAAACCTCAGAACAGCATTCCGACATCTTAATAAGGAATCGTTCAGGACCCTGTACACCGTATACGTTAGGCCCATATTGGAGTATGCGGCACCAGTTTGGAACCCACACCTAGCCAAGCACGTAAAGAAACTAGAGAAAGTGCAAAGGTTTGCAACAAGACTAGTCCCAGAGCTAAGAGGTATGTCCTACGAGGAGAGGTTAAGGGAAATCAACCTGACGACACTGGAGGACAGGAGAGATAGGGGGGACATGATAACGACATACAAAATACTGAGAGGAATTGACAAGGTGGACAAAAACAGGATGTTCCAGAGATTGGACACAGTAACAAGGGGACACAGTTGGAAGCTAAAGACACAGATGAATCACAGGGATGTTAGGAAGTATTTCTTCAGCCACAGAGTAGTCAGTAAGTGGAATAGTTTGGGAAGCGATGTAGTGGAGGCAGGATCCATACATAGCTTTAAGCAGAGGTACGATAAAGCTCACGGCTCAGGGAGAGTGACCTAGTAGCGATCAGTGAAGAGGCGGGGCCAGGAGCTCGGACTCGACCCCCGCAACCTCAACTAGGTGAGTACAACTAGGTGAGTACACACACACACACACACACACACACACACACACACACACACACACACACACACACAAACACAAGAAAGGAATCTCTAAACAACTCGCACAGGTTTAGTGCTTCACATCATTTATAACTAAAAAAAACAAGAAGCTTACGAGAAGCATTGTTATTATAATTACTATTATGAAAGTTATTATTATTAAAGTTATTATTACTAATATTATTATAATTGGAAAGTTAAAATCATTATCACATTTAATAACTAAAATTAATTTTTATTAGTTTGGAAAAAGGTAACTTTTATGTACTCATAAAAGGTGTTTCTGGCCATTTAGTGTATTGTTAGGTAAGACACATATGCAACAGTTAGGTATCTTTATTATGAAACGTTTCGCCTACACAGTAGGCTTCTTCAGTCAAGTACAGAAAAGTTGATAGAAGCAGAAGATACTTGAAGACGATGTAATCAGTCCATCACCCTTAAAGTTTTGAGGTGGTCAGTCCCTCAGTCTGGAGAAGAGCATTGTTCCATAGTCTGAAATAAAACTTTAAGGGTGATGGACTGATTACATCGTCTTCAAGTATCTTCTGCTTCTATCAACTTTTCTGTACTCGACTGAAGAAGCCTACTGTGTAGGCGAAACGTTTCGAAATAAAGATACCTAACTGTTGCATATGTGTCTTACCTAACAATCTGTCGGTATTTTATACCATTTTAATGTTCATTTAGTGTATCTTCAGCCTTTTGTCCTTTTCTCTCCTCCTGA
>NW_027195063.1:0-50000 GCF_038502225.1 Cherax quadricarinatus
CAAGGGGACAAAGCAACAAGGGGACACAGCAACAAGGGGACACAGCAACAAGGGGACACAGCAACAAGAGGACGCGGCAACAAGGGGACACAGCAACAAGAGGACACGGCAACAAGGGGACACAGCAACAAGGGGACACAGCAACAAGAGGACACAGCAACAAGGGGACACAGCAACAAGGGGACACAGCAACAAGAGGACACAGCAGCAAGGGGACACAGTAAGAAGGGGACACAGCAACAAGAGGACACAGTAACAAGGGGACACAGCAACAAGGGGACACAGCAACAAGGGGACACAGCAACAAGAGGACACAGCAACAAGGGGACACAGTAAGAAGGGGACTCAGCAACAAGGGGACACAGTAACAAGGGGACACAGTAACAAGGGGACACAGCAACAAGGGGACACAGCAACAAGGGGACACAGTAACAAGGGGACACAGCAACAAGGGGACACTGCAACAAGGGGACACAGCAACAACGTGACACAGCAACAAGGGGACACAGCAACAAGGGGACACAGTAACAACGGGACACAGCCACAAGGGGACACAGCAACAAGGGGACACAGCAACAAGGGGACACAACAACAAGTGAACACAGTAACAAGAGGACACAACAACAAGGGGACACAGCAACAAGGGGACACAGCTGCAAGGGGACACAGTAACAAGGGGACACAACAACAAGAGGACACAGCAGCAAGGGGACACAGTAACAAGGGGACACAGTAACAAGGGGACACAGCAACAAGGGGACACAGCAACAAGGGGACACAGCAGCAAGGGGACACAGTGACAAGAGGACACAGTAACAAGGGGACACAGCAACAAGGGGACACAGCAACAAGAGGACACAGTAACAAGGGGACACAACAACAAGTGAACACAGTAACAAGGGGACACAACAACAAGAGGACACACCAACAAGGGGACACAGCAACAAGGGTACACAGCAACAAGGGGACACAGCAACAATGGGACACAGTAACAAGGGGACACAGCAACAAGGGGACACAGCAACAAGGGGACACAGCAACAAGGGGACACAACAACAAGTGAACACAGTAACAAGAGGACACAACAACAAGGGGACACAGCAACAAGAGGACACAGCAGCAAGGGGACACAGTAACAAGGGGACACAGTAACAAGGGGACACAGCAACAAGGGGACACAGCAACAATTGGACACAGCAGCAAGGGGACACAGTAACAAGAGGACACAGTAACAAGGGGACACAGCAACAAGGGTACACAGCAACAAGGGTACACAGCAACAAGGGGACACAGCAACAAGGGTACACAGCAACAAGGGTACACAGTAACAAGAGGACACAGCAACAATTGGACACAGCAGCAAGGGGACACAGTAACAAGAGGACACAGTAACAAGGGGACACAGTAACAAGGGGACACAGCAACAAGGGTACACAGCAACAAGGGGACACAGCAACAATGGGACACAGTAACAAGGGGACACAACAACAAGAGGACACAGCAGCAAGGGGACACAGTAACAAGGGGACACAGCAACAAGGGTACACAGCAACAAGGGGACACAGCAACAATGGGATACAGCAACAAGGGGACACAACAACAAGAGGACACAGCAGCAAGGGGACACAGTAACAAGGGGACACCGTAACAAGGGGACACAGTAACAAGGGGACACAGCAACAAGGGGACACAGTAACAAGGGGACACAGCAACAAGGGGACACAGCAACAAGGGGACACAGCAACAAGGGGACACAGTAACAAGGGGACACAGCAACAAGGGGACACAGCAACAAGGGGACACAGCAACAAGGGGAGACCGGAACAAGGGGACACAGCAACAAGGGGACACAGCAACAAGGGGACACAGCAACAAGGGGACACAGCAACAAGGGGACACAGCAACAAGGGGACACAGCAACAAGGGGAGACAGTAACAAGGGGACACAGCAACAAGGGAACACAGCAACAAGGGGACACAGCAACAAGGGGACACAGCAACAAGGGGACACAGCAACAAGGGGACACAGCAACAAGGGGACACAGCAACAAGAGGACACAGCAACAAGTGAACACAGTAACAAGGGGACACAGCAACAAGGGGACACAGCAATAAGGGGACACAGCAACAAGGGGACACAGCAACAAGGGGACACAGCAACAAGGAGACACAGCAACAAGGGGACACAGCAACAAGGGGACACAGCAACAAGGGGACACAGCAACAAGGGGACACAGCAACAAGGGGACACAGCAACAAGGGAACACAGCAACAAGGGGACACAGCAACAAGGGGACACAGCAACAAGGGGACACAGCAACAAGGGGACACAGCAACAAGGGTACACAGCAACAAGGGGACACAGCAACAAGGGGACACAGCAACAAGGGGACACAGTAACAAGGGGACACAGCAACAAGGGGACACAGCAACAATGGGACACAGTAACAAGGGGACACAGTAACAAGGGGACACAGCAACAAGGGTACACAGCAACAAGGGGACACAGCAACAATGGGACACAGCAACAAGGGGACACAGCAACAAGGGGACACAGCAACAAGTGGACACAGTAACAAGGGGGCACAGCAGCAAGAGAACACAGTAACAAGGGGACACAGCAACAAGGGGGCACAGCAGCAAGAGAACACAGTAACAAGGGGACACAGCAACAAGGGGACACAGCAACAAGGGGACACAGCAACAAGGGGACACAGCAACAAGGGGACACAGTAACAAGGGGACACAGCAACAATGGGACACAGCAACAAGGGGACACAGTAACAAGGGGACACAGCAACAATGGGACACAGCAACAAGGGGACACAGCAACAAGGGGACACAGCAACAAGTGGACACAGTAACAAGGGGACACAGCAGCAAGAGAACACAGTAACAAGGGGACACAGTAACAAGGGGACACAGCAACAAGGGGACACAGTAACAAGGGGACACAGTAACAAGGGGACACAGCAACAAGGGGACACAGCAACAAGGGGACACAGTAACAAGGGGACACAGCAACAAGGGGACACAGTAACAAGGGGACACAACAAGGGGACACAGCAACAAGGGGACACAGCAACAAGGGGACACAGCAACAAGGGGACACAGCAACAAGGGGACACAGTAACAAGGGGACACAGCAACAAGGGGACACAGCAACAAGGGGACACAGTAACAAGGGGACACAACAAGGGGACACAGCAACAAGGGGACACAGCAACAAGGGGACACAGCAACAAGAGAACACAGTAACAAGGGGACACAGTAACAAGGGGACACAGCAACAAGGGGACACAGAAACAAGGGGACACAGTAACAAGGGGACACAGCAACAAGGGGACACAGCAACAAGGGGACACAACAAGGGGACACAGCAACAAGGGGTCACAGAAACAAGGGGACACAACAAGGGGACACAGCAACAAGGGGACACAGCAACAAGGGGACACAACAACAAGGGGACACAGCAACAAGGGGACACAGCAACAAGGGGACACAGCAACAAGGGGACACAACAACAAGTGGACACAACAACAAGTGGACACAACAAGGGGACACAACAACAAGGGGACACAACAACAAGGAGACACAACAACAAGGCGACACAACTGGAAGTTGAAGACTCAGATGAGTCACAGAGATGTTAGGAAGTATTTCTTCAGCCACAGAGTTGTCAGGAAGTGGAACAATCTGGAGAGTGACGTAGTGGAGGCAGGATCCATACATAGCTTTAAGAAGAGGTATGATAAAGCTCCTGGAGCAGGAAGAGAAAACCCAGTAGCGAGCAGTGAAGAGGCGGCGCCAGGAACTGTGAATCGACCCCAGCAACCACGAATAGGTGAGTCCACACACAACACACACACACACACACACACACACACACACACTCACACACACACACACACACACACACACACACACACACACACACAGCTCCAGTACCAAGTCAAAACACTCTATATAAAGTTCAATTTATGAGACAAGGGTTGACACGGAACATTGGACACGGAGTGTCCGAGTGGATATGGGTGGTCCTGAGTGTCCGTGGGCAGTGAGAGAGAGTGAGAGAGAGAGAGAGACAGTTTAGAGATATCTCTTTCACTCCAGAGTGAGGGAATATAAAGAGAAGTACCTACTTACCGTTAGGTGAAGAGTGAAAACAGGTGTAGGATAATTAACATCCATGTGCCTACTGGCTGCTAAGCGAACACTGACAGCAGGTGCCTACAAGTCTGGCACTGCCCAGGACAGGATACAACGGGTCTGCTGACAGTGTCAGCGGTCTGCTCCGGCAGACCACAAATGTCTGCCTCCTGCTGGGTTTAATTTGGAAGGTATTTCTTTGATCCTGCCTGTCTGTCTGCCGATCTGTCTGTTTGTCTGTATGTTTATTGGTATGTCTGTCTGCCTGCCTGGCTGTCTGTCTGCCTGCCTTCCTAGCTGCCTGCCTGCCTGCCTGGCTGTCTGTCTGCCTGCCTTCCTGGCTGCCTGCCTGCCTACTTGCCTGGCTGTCTGTCTGCCTGCCTTCCTAGCTCCCTGTCTGCCTGCCTGCCTGCCTGGCAGTCTGGCTCTCTGCCTGCCTGCCTGCCTGCCTGCCTGGCTGTCTGTCTGCCTGCCTCTCTGCCTGCCTGCCTGGCTGTCTGTCTGCCTGCCTTCCTGGTTGCCTGCCTGCCTTCTTGCCTGGCTGTCTGTCTACCTGCCTTCCTAGCTGCCTGTCTGCCTGCTTGCCTGCCTGCCTGCCTGCCTGCCTGCCTGCCTGCCTGCCTCTCTGCCTGCCTGCCTGCCTGCCTGCCTGCCTGCCTGCCTGCCTCTCTGCCTGCCTGCCTGCCTGCCTCTCTGCCTGCCTGCCTGCCTGCCTGCCTGCCTCTCTGCCTGCCTGCCTGCCTGCCTGCCTGCCTCTCTGCCTGCCTGCCTGCCTGCCTGCCTGCCTGTCTGCGTGCCTGCCTGCCTCTCTGCCTGCCTGCCTGCCTCTCTGCCTGCCTGCCTGCCTGCCTGCCTGCCTCTCTGCCTGCCTGCCTGCCTGCCTGCCTGCCTGTCTGCGTGCCTGCCTGCCTCTCTGCCTGCCAGCCTGCCTCTCTGCCTGCCAGCCTGCCTGCCTGCCTGCCTGCCAGCCTATCTGCCTTCCTGCCTGTCTGCGTGCCTGCCTGCCTCTCTGCCTGCCAGCCTGCCTGCCTGCCAGCCTATCTGGCTGCCTGCCTGTCTGCGTGCCTGCCTGCCTCTCTGCCTGCCAGCCTGCCTGCCTGCCAGCCTATCTGGCTGCCTGCCTGTCTGCGTGCCTGCCTACCTCTCTGCCTGCCAGCCTATCTGCCTGCCTGTACGTCTGCTTGGCCGTCTGTATGCCTCGGTATGTCTGCCTGGCTTTCTGCCTGTCTGTCTGTCCGTCAGTCTGCCTGCCCGTCTGTATATCAGTCTGCCTGCCCATCTGTCAGGCATTCCGTCTCTGCCAATCTATCAGGTTATCTGCCAATGCTTGCACACTATCTACTTCTCTATCTATCAGTATATCCATCTGAAGTGTCTTACAAATACTTGTATTTACAGAGGCTGAGGTGGCCAGACCCGCCGGAAATACACAAGTCAGCCATACAGACCAATATATCTTTGCAACATAAATACTCTGATATATACATACATACATATATATATACATACATGTATATATGTATATATACTCCTGTTCCAACATTTACCTTCTATTCCTCATAATTATACTGGTATTGATGTTATTAAAATCTCGGAAATTTCTCTCTAAAACGCCTCTATAATTCTATGGAATTTCTCAATGAAATTACGTTAGAAATTATTTCTTTGGCATTTTTTGTATTTTATTATATTTCCGGCATTTATGTTTATCATAAAATTTTGTACTTTTTTGTTTATTTTTTAAATAATTTGATTTAAAGTCAGAAGAAGTTGTAAGGTTTTTATTTTTTAAGGGTAAACTTCTCAAAAATAAAAGTTCTCTTGTAAATGGTTTTTCTAAAGGCCACTGGCTTTTTTGGAAGGCCACTGGCTTTTTTGGAAGGCCACTGGCTTTTTTGGAAAGCCACTGGCTTTTTTGGAAGGTCACTGGCTTTTTTGGAAGGCCACTGGCTTTTTTGGAAGGCCACTGGCTTTTTTGGAAAGCCACTGGCTTTTTTGGAAGGTCACTGGCTTTTTTGGAAGGTCACTGGCTTTTTTGGAAGGCCACTGGCTTTTTTGGAAGGCCACTGGCTTTTTTGGAAAGCCACTGGCTTTTTTGGAAGGTCACTGGCTTTTTTGGAAGGTCACTGGCTTTTTTGGAAGGCCACTGGCTTTTTTGGAAGGTCACTGGCTTTTTTGGAAGGTCACTGGCTTTTTTGGAAGGTCACTGGCTTTTTTGGAAGGTCACTGGCTTTTTTGGAAGGTCACTGGCTTTTTTGGAAAGCCACTGGCTTTTTTGGAAGGTCACTGGCTTTTTTAGAAGGTCACTGGCTTTTTTGGAAGGTCACTGGCTTTTTTGGAAGGTCACTGGCTTTTTTGGAAGGTCACTGGCTTTTTTGGAAGGTCACTGGCCTTTTTGGAAGGTCACTGGCTTTTTTGGAAGGTCACTGGATTTTTTGGAAGGTCACTGGCTTTTTTGGAAGGTCACTGGCTTTTATGGAAGGTCACTGGCTTTTTTGGAAAGCCACTGGCTTTTTTGGAAGGTCACTGGCTTTTTTGGAAGGTCACTGGCTTTTTTGGAAGGCCACTGGCTTTTTTGGAAGGTCACTGGCTTTTTTGGAAGGTCACTGGCTTTTTTGGAAGGTCACTGGCTTTTTTGGAAGGTCACTGGCTTTTTTGGAAGGTCACTGGATTTTTTGGAAGGTCACTGGCTTTTTTGGAAGGTCACTGGCTTTTTTGGAAGGTCACTGGCTTTTTTGGAAAGCCACTGGCTTTTTTGGAAGGTCACTGGCTTTTTTGGAAGGTCACTGGCTTTTTGGGAAGGCCACTGGCTTTTTTGGAAGGCCACTGGCTTTTTTGGAAGGTCACTGGCTTTTTTGGAAGGTCACTGGCTTTTTTGGAAGGTCACTGGCTTTTTTGGAAGGTCACTGGCATTTTTGGAAGGCCACTGGCTTTTTTGGAAGGTCACTGGCTTTTTTGGAAGGCCACTGACTTTTTTGGAAGGTCACTGGCTTTTTTGGAAGGTCACTGGCTTTTTTGGAAGGTCACTGGATTTTTTGGAAGGTCACTGGCTTTTTTGGAAGGCCACTGGCTTTTTTGGAAGGTCACTGGCTTTTTTGGAAGGTCACTGGCTTTTTTGGAAGGTCACTGGCTTTTTTGGAAGGTTACTGGCTTTTTTGGAAGGTCACTGGCTTTTTTGGAAGGCCACTGGCTTTTTTGGAAGGCCACTGGCTTTTTTGGAAGGCCACTGGCTTTTTTGGAAGGCCACTGGCTTTTTTGGAAGGCCACTGGCTTTTTTGGAAGGCCACTGGCTTTCTTCAACAGCCACTGGCTTTCTCAAAGGCCACTGGCTTTCTTCAACAGCCACTGGCTTTCTTCAACAGCCACTGGCTTTCTCAAAGCCACTGGCTTTCTTCAGCAGCCACTTGCTTTTTTAAAGTCCGCTGGCTTTCTTCAACAGCCACTGGCTTTCTCAAAGGCCACTGGCTTTCTTCAACAGCCTCTGGCTTTCTCAAAGGCCACTGGCTTTCTTCAACAGCCACTGGCTTTCTCAAAGTCCACTGGCTTTCTTCAACAGCCTCTGGCTTTCTCAAAGGCCACTGGCTTTCTTCAACAGCCTCTGGCTTTCTCAAAGGCCACTGGCTTTCTTCAACAGCCACTGGCTTTCTCAAAGGCCACTGGCTTTCTTCAACAACCACTGGCTTTTTTAAAGGCCACTGGCTTTCTTCAACAGCCACTGGCTTTTTTAAAGCTAACTGGCTTTCTTCAACAGCCACTGGCTTTCTCAAAGGCCACTGGCTTTCTTCAACAGCTTCTGGCTTTCTCAAAGGCCACTGACTTTCTTCAACAGCCACTGGCTTTCTCAAAGGCCACTGGCTTTCTTCAACAGCCTCTGGCTTTCTCAAAGGCCACTGGCTTTCTTCAACAGCCACTGGCTTTCTCAAAGGCCACTGGCTTTCTTCAACAGCCACTGGCTTTCTCAAAGGCCACTGGCTTTTTTGGAAGGCCACTGGGTTTTTTGGAAGGCCACTGGCTTTTTTGAAAGGCCACTGGCTTTTTTGGAAGGTCACTGGCTTTTTTGGAAGGCCACTGGCTTTTTTGGAAGGCCACTGGCTTTTTTGGAAGGCCAGTGGCTTTTTTGGAAGGCCACTGGCTTTTTTGGAAGGCCACTGACTTTTTTGAAAGGCCACTGGCTTTTTTGGAAGGCCACTGGCTTTTTTGGAAGGCCACTGGCTTTCTTCAACAGCCACTGGCTTTCTCAAAGGCCACTGGCTTTCTTCAACAGCCACTGGCTTTCTCAAAGCCACTGGCTTTCTTCAGCAGCCACTTGCTTTTTTAAAGTCCGCTGGCTTTCTTCAACAGCCACTGGCTTTCTCAAAGGCCACTGGCTTTCTTCAACAGCCTCTGGCTTTCTCAAAGGCCACTGGCTTTCTTCAACAGCCACTGGCTTTCTCAAAGTCCACTGGCTTTCTTCAACAGCCTCTGGCTTTCTCACAGGCCACTGGCTTTCTTCAACAGCCACTGGCTTTGTCAAAGGCCACTGGCTTTCTTCAACAGCCACTGGCTTTCTCAAAGGCCACTGGCTTTCTTCAACAACCACTGGCTTTTCAAAAGGCCACTGGCTTTCTTCAACAGCCACTGGCTTTCTTCAACAGCCACTGGCTTTTTTAAAGGTAACTGGCTTTCTTCAACAGCCACTGGCTTTCTCAAAGGCCACTGGCTTTCTTCAACAGCCTCTGGATTTCTCAAAGGCCACTGACTTTCTTCAACAGCCTCTGGCTTTCTCAAAGGCCTCTGGCTTTCTTCAACAGCCTCTGGCTTTCTCAAAGGCCACTGGCTTTCTTCAACAGCCACTGGCTTTCTCAACAGCCACTGGCTTTCTTCAACAGCCACTTGCTTTCTCAAAGGCCACTGGCTTTCTTCAACAGCCACTGGCTTTCTTCAACAGCCACTGGCTTTCTCAAAGGCCACTCGCTTTCTTCAACAGCCACTGGCTTTCTCAAAGGCCACTGGCTTTCTTCAACAGCCACTGGCTTTCTTCAACAGCCACTTGCTTTCTCAAAGGCCACTGGCTTTCTTCAACAGCCACTGGCTTTCTCAAAGGCCACTGGCTTTCTTCAACAGCCACTGGCTTTCTTCAACAGCCACTTGCTTTTTTAAAGGCCACTGGCTTTCTTCAACAGCCACTGGCTTTCTCAAAGGTCACTGGCTTTCTTCAACAGCCTCTGGCTTTCTCAAAGGCCACTGGCTTTCTTCAACAGCCTCTGGCTTTCTCAAAGGCCACTGGCTTTCTTCAACAGCCACTGGCTTTCTCAAAGGCCACTGGCTTTCTTCAACAGCCACTAGCTTTCTCAAAGGCCACTGGCTTTCTTCAACAGCCACTGGCTTTCTCAAAGGCCACTGGCTTTCTTCAACAGCCTCTGGCTTTCTCAAAGGCCACTGGCTTTCTTCAACAGCCTCTGGCTTTCTCAAAGGCCACTGGCTTTCTTCAACAGCCTCTGGCTTTCTCAAAGGCCACTGGCTTTCTTCAACAGCCTCTGGCTTTCTCAAAGGCTACTGGCTTTCTTCAACAGCCACTGGCTTTCTCAAAGGCCACTGGCTTTCTTCAACAGCCACTGGCTTTCTCAAAGGTCACTGGTTTTCTTCAACAGCCACTGGCTTTCTCAAAGGCCACTGGCTTTCTTCAACAGCCACTGGCTTTTTTAAAGGCCACTGGCTTTCTTCAACAGTCACTGGATTTCTCAAAGGCCACTGGCTTTCTTCAACAGCCACTGGCTTTTTTAAAGGCCACTGGCTTTCTTCAACAGCCTCTGGCTTTCTCGAAGGCCACTGGCTTTCTTCAACAGCCACTGGCTTTGTCAAAGGCCACTGGCTTTCTTCAACAGCCACTGGCTTTTTTAAAGGCCACTGGCTTTCTTCAACAGCCTCTGGCTTTCTCGAAGGCCACTGGCTTTCTTCAACAGCCACTGGCTTTCTCGAAGGCCACTGGCTTTCTTCAACAGCCACTGGCTTTCTCAAAGGCCACTGGCTTTCTTCAACAGCCACTGGCTTTCTCAAAGGCCACTGGCTTTCTTCAACAGCCACTGGCTTTCTTCAACAGCCACTTGCTTTTTTAAAGGCCACTGGCTTTCTTCAACAGCCACTGGCTTTCTCAAAGGTCACTGGCTTTCTTCAACAGCCTCTGGCTTTCTCAAAGGCCACTGGCTTTCTTCAACAGCCTCTGGCTTTCTCAAAGGCCACTGGCTTTCTTCAACAGCCACTGGCTTTCTCAAAGGCCACTGGCTTTCTTCAACAGCCACTAGCTTTCTCAAAGGCCACTGGCTTTCTTCAACAGCCACTGGCTTTCTCAAAGGCCACTGGCTTTCTTCAACAGCCTCTGGCTTTCTCAAAGGCCACTGGCTTTCTTCAACAGCCTCTGGCTTTCTCAAAGGCCACTGGCTTTCTTCAACAGCCTCTGGCTTTCTCAAAGGCCACTGGCTTTCTTCAACAGCCTCTGGCTTTCTCAAAGGCTACTGGCTTTCTTCAACAGCCACTGGCTTTCTCAAAGGCCACTGGCTTTCTTCAACAGCCACTGGCTTTCTCAAAGGCCACTGGCTTTCTTCAACAGCCACTGGCTTTTTTAAAGGCCACTGGCTTTCTTCAACAGTCACTGGCTTTCTCAAAGGCCACTGGCTTTCTTCAACAGCCACTGGCTTTTTTAAAGGCCACTGGCTTTCTTCAACAGCCTCTGGCTTTCTCGAAGGCCACTGGCTTTCTTCAACAGCCACTGGCTTTGTCAAAGGCCACTGGCTTTCTTCAACAGCCACTGGCTTTTTTAAAGGCCACTGGCTTTCTTCAACAGCCTCTGGCTTTCTCGAAGGCCACTGGCTTTCTTCAACAGCCACTGGCTTTCTCGAAGGCCACTGGCTTTCTTCAACAGCCACTGGCTTTCTCAAAGGCCACTGGCTTTCTTCAACAGATACTGGCTTTCTCAAAGGCCACTGGCTTTCTTCAACAGCCACTGGCTTTTTTAAAGGCCATTGACTTTTCTAGAGGCCAAGAGATATTAGGGATATTGTGGACCTGCCTCGCATAGGCCAGTAGGCCTGCTGCAGTGTTCCTTCTTATGTTCTTCTGTACAGGTTTTAAAGTTACACTGTGTGTGTGTGTGTGTGTGTGTGTGTGTGTGTGTGTGTGTGTGTGTGAGTGTGTGTGTACTCACCTAGTTGTACTCACCTAGTTGAGGTTGTGGGGGTCGAGTCCGAGCTCCTGGCCCCGCCTCTTCACTGATCGCTACTAGGTCACTCTCCCTGAGCCGTGAGCTTTATCATACCTCTGCTTAAAGCTATGTATGGATACTGCCTCCACTACATCGCTTCCCAAACTATTCCACTTACTGACTACTCTGTGGCTGAAGAAATACTTCCTAACATCCCTGTGATTCATCTGTGTCTTCAACTTCCAACTGTGTCCCCTTGTTACTGTGTCCAATCTCTGGAACATCCTGTCTTTGTCCACCTTGTCAATTCCTCTCAGTATTTTGTATGTCATTATCATGTCCCCCCTATCTCTCCTGTCCTCCAGGGTCGTCAGGTTGATTTCCCTTAACCTCTCCTCGTAGGACATACCTCTTAGCTCTGGGACTAGTCTTGTTGCAAACCTTTGCACTTTCTCTAGTTTCTTTACGTGCTTGGCTAGGTGTGGGTTCCAAACTGGTGCCGCATACTCCAATATGCGCCTAACGTATACGGTGTACAGGGTCCCGAATGATTCCTTATTAAGATGTCGGAATGCTGTTCTGAGGTTTGCTAGGCGCCCATATGCTGCAGCAGTTATTTGGTTGATGTGCGCTTCAGGAGATGTGCCTGGTGTTATACTCACCCCAAGATCTTTTTCCTTGAGTGAGGTTTGTAGTCTCTGACCCCCTAGACTGTACTCCGTCTGCGGTCTTCTTTGGCCTCCCCAATCTTCATGACTTTGCACTTGGTGTGTGTGTGTGTGTGTGTGTGTGTGTGTGTGTGTGTGTGTGTGTGTGTGTCTTTGTCTGTGTGTCTGTGTGTCTGTGTGTCTGTGTGTGTCTGTGGGTGTGTGTGTGTGTGTGTGTGTGTGTGTGTGTGTGTGTGTGTCTGTGTGTGTGTGTGTGTGTGTGTGTGTGTGTGTGTGTGTGTGTGTGTGTGTGTGTGTCTTTGTCTGTGTGTGTGTGTGTCTGTGTGTCTGTGTGTGTCTGTGGGTGTGTGTGTGTGTGTGTGTGTGTGTGTGTGTGTGTGTATGTGTGTGTGTGTGTCTGTGTGTGTGTGTATGCAGTATGGGATATACACCTCTCAGTGTACATACACTGAGATATACACCTCTCAGTGTATATACTCCGGATATACACCTCTCAGTGTATATACACTGAGATATACACCTCTCAGTGTATATACACTGAGATATACACCTCTCAGTGTATATACACTGAGATATACACCTCTCAGTGTATATACACTGAGATATACACCTCTCAGTGTATATACACTGAGATATACACCTCTCAGTGTATATACACTGAGATATACACCTCTCAGTGTATATACACTGAGATATACACCTCTCAGTGTATATACACTGAGATATACACCTCTCAGTGTATATACACTGAGATATACACCTCTCAGTATATATACACTGAGATATACACATTTTCGACCTTATAGATAAACCAGCAATACAAATGTCGTGACCTATTAGTGTTTATAAGGGGGGTCGAATCACAGCTCCTGGCCCTGCACAGGCCATTTACAATGTGATGTAGCGAGTGTTTGTCATGGTAGTGGTGGCAGTTACGGCACCCAGGCGTGCCTAGGAGGTAAGTGCCATCATGGTGGCACTACTGATGGCAGGGTGGGGTGGCAGGGAGGGAGAGAGTCGGGTGACAGTGCCACACACACCCTGTAATTAACCCACATTAATTATAATGCTGAACCCTTTCAGCTGGTCTAGCCCTCTATCCCTCCATCTATCCATCCATCCATCCGCTCTTCTATCCCTCTATCTATCCATTTATCTATCCATCCGTTCCTCTATCCCTCCATCTATCTGTCTATCTCCCAGTGTAACTGTATACAGTAGTAGCAGCAGGGATAGTAGGAGGGTAGGGAGAGAGCCTTCCGCTTTACTATCCCATGCCTCGATCATCTGAAAGCAGACACCGTGATAGTAATAGATAGTCCTTCTCTGGTGACCCCAGAAAAATAGAAAAAACACACGTACCATCGTTCGTTTAACTGCTAGTTACTGTGTTCTGTTAATTAGGTTAGAATGTTATGTATTCGAGTAAGACTCAGGTTCCCAGGTGTCCTGACGTAGCTGACAGCTCCTGACATGTCAGGAGGCTGAGATGACCTGAAATGACGGGGGTAGATGGGTAGGGAGGCTGAGACGACCTGAGATGAGAGAGGGGTCAGATGCTTCGGGATGCTGTGGTGATCTGACGTGCTCTCCCAAACACGTCAACATGTCAGTCAACACGTCGCTCCTGACATGAATTTGAGGGCTGGTACCTCCGTGGAGGGAAGGAGGGTAGGAGGGAGGGTAGGAGGGAGGGCAGGAGGGAGGGCAGGAGGGAGGGCAGGAGGGAGGGCAGGAGGGAAGGAGGTACAACAGTGGATCAAGTTACAAGACCAGATTCAGAGAGCGGAATCCTGGGCACCCCACCAGTACCCAGCCGCTTCTATCCTCGCCTATCCGCCCCATCCTTTGACTAGACCTGGCGGGTTTAGCGCCACGTGGAAGACAGTCCTTTCGGGCATGGTGTGATGTATAGGTTTCATCCCCATCTCTCAGCCCGTTAACATGCACTTGACTTAATATAAGCGCTATATTGTGCTTGCTAAATCAAGAGAAAATACTTAATTACCGTATACATAAGTATATATAGATACTTATACATAAGTATCTTAAACATAGATACTTATACATAAGTATTTTATACATGGATACTTGGGGTTTGGATACCATCACAATTATCTAAAACCTGGCCTATGCTACGTTACCTGGAGGTTACCTGGAGGTTATTCCGGGGATCAACGCCCCCGCGGCCCGGTCCATGACCAGGCCTCCCGATGGATCAGGGCCAGATCAACTAGGCTGTTACTGCTGGCCGCAGTCCAACGTACGAGCCACAGCCCGGCTGATCCAGCACTGACTTTAGGTATCTGTCCAGCTCTCTCTTGAAGGCAGCCAGGGGTTTATTGGCAATTCCCCTAATGCTTGATGGGAGGCTGTTGAACAGTTTTGGGCCCCGGACACTTATGGTGTTTTCCCTTAGTGTACCAATGGCGCCCCTACTTTTTATTGGCGGCATTTTGCATCGCCTGCCCAGTCTTTTACCTTCGTTGGGAGTGATTTCTGTGTGCAGATTTGGGACCATTCCTTCCAAGATTTTCCAAGTGTAGATTATGATATATCTCTCCCTCCTGCGTTCCAACGAGTACAAGTCAAGTGCTTCCAAGCGTTCCCAGTAGTTAAGGTGCTTGACAGAACTTATACGTGCAGTAAAGGATCTCTGTACACTCTCTAGAACTGCGATTTCACCTGCTTTGAATGGAGATGTTAATGTACAGCAGTATTCCAGCCTAGAGAGAACAAGTGATTTGAAAAGGATCATCATGGGCTTGGCATCTCTCGTTTTGAAAGTTCTCATTATCCATCCTATCATTTTCTTTGCACGTGCGATCGTGGCACTGTTGTGATCCTTGAAAGTGAGATCCTCAGACATTACTACTCCCAGGTCCCTTACATTATTTTTCCGCTCTATTGTATGGCCAGAGTCTGTAGTATACTCTGTTCTAGTTATTATCTCCTCCAGTTTTCCATAACGGAGTAGTTGGAATTTGTCCTCATTGAACATCATATTGTTTACCGTTGCCCACTGGAAAACTTTGTTTATATCTTCTTGGAGGTTAACCGCGTCCTCAGCAGATGACAGCCTCATGCAGATCCTAGTATCATCCGCAAAGGATGATACGGTGCTGTGATGTATATCTCTGTTTATGTCTGATATGAGGATAAGGAATAAGATGGGGGCGAGTACTGTGCCTTGTGGAACAGAGCTCTTCACTATGGCAGCCTCCGATTTAACTCTGTTGACCACTACTCTTTGTGTTCGATTTGTTAGGAAGTTGAAGATCCATCTCCCCACTTTCCCAGTTATTCCTTTAGCACGTATTTTATGGGCTATTACGCCATGATCGCATTTGTCAAATGCTTTTGCAAAGTCTGTGTATATTACATCTGCATTCTGATTTTCTTCCAGTGCATCCAAGGCCATGTCATAGTGATCCAGTAGTTGTGAGAGGCAGAGTAGGTAGAGTACTTTATAAAGTCAGCAGGGTAGGCCTACTGTCCCATGTGAAGTCAGCAGGGTAGGCCTACTGGTCCGTGTAAAGTCAGCAGGGTAGGCCTACTGGTCCATGTAAAGTGGGCACAGTGCTTTATAAAGTCAGCAGGGTAGGCCTACTTTCTAAATCTATTTTTTTCTAATTTGAATCAACACTGTTAGGCCTGTCTTACTGTCAGTCCTGCCTTACTGTCAGTTCTGTCAGTCTTGTCTTATTGTCAGTCCTGTCAGTCCTGTCTTACTGTCAGTCCTGTCTTACTGTCAGCCCTGTCAGTTCTTACCAGGAATGGTAAGAACTGACAGGGCTGAACCTGCCTAGCGTGGGCCTACTGGCCCATGCTAGGCAGGTGCATGTCACCTACTGACCCATGCTGGGCAGGTCCTTCTTAAATCCCAAACCCACTAACACAAATACATTCAAAAAAATAGCAAGGGCCAGTAGGTGAGCTGGACCTGCCTAGCTTGGGCCAGTAGGTGAGCTGGACCTGCCTAGCTTGGGCCAGTAGGTGAGCTGGACCTGCCTAGCTTGGGCCAGTAGGTGAGCTGGACCTGCCTAGCTTGGGCCAGTAGGTGAGCTGGACCTGCCTAGCTTGGGCCAGTAGGTGAGCTGGACCTGCCTAGCTTGGGCCAGTAGGTGAGCTGGACCTGCCTACCTTGGGCCAGTAGATGACTTGAACCTGCCTAGCATAGGCCAGTAGGTGACCTGGACCTGCCTAGCATGGGCCAGTAGGTAACCTGGACCTGCCTAGCATGGGCCAGTAGGTAAACTGGACCTGCCTAGCAGGGGTTAGTAGGTGACCTGCACCTGCCTAGCATGGGCCAATAGGTGACCTGAACCTGCCTAGTCTAGGCCAGTAGGCCTTCTGTAGTGATCCTTCTTTCACATATACATAAATCCAAGAATTCTATAAGCTTTACTGCTTGTCATTGTCATTGTGTGGTGTTCAATCCTCCTTCAGTAGGATCGGAGCCTTTTTATGTAGGATCAGATCCTCTTTATGTAGGATCAGATACTCTTTATGTAGGATCAGATACTCTTTATGTAGGATCAGATACTCTTTATGTAGGATCAGATACTCTTTGTGTAGGATCAGATACTCTTTATGTAGGATCAGATACTCTTTATGTAGGATCAGATACTCTTTATGTAGGATCAGATACTCTTTATGTAGGATCAGATACTCTTTATATAGGATCAGATACTCTTTATGTAGGATCAGATACTCTTTATGTAGGATCAGATACTCTTTATGTAGGATTAGATACTCTTTATGTAGGATCAGATACTCTTTATGTAGGATCAGATACTCTTTATGTAGGATCAGATACTCTTTATGTAGAATCAGATACTCTTTATGTAGGATCAGACTCTCTTTATGTAGGATTAGATACTCTTTATGTAGGATCAGATGCTCTTTATGTAGGATCAGATACTACTTACGTAAGATCAGATACTCTTTATGTAGGATCAGATACTCTTTATGTAGGATCAGATACTACTTACGTAAGATCAGATACTCTTGATGTAGGATCAGATACTCTTGATGTAGGATCAGATACTCTTTATGTAGGATCAGATACTCTTGATGTAGGATCAGATACTCTTGATGTAGGATCAGATACTCTTCATGTAGGATCAGATACTCTTTATGTAGGATCAGATACTCTTTATGTAGGATCAGATACTCTTTATGTAGGATCAGATACTCTTTGTGTATGATCAGATACTCTTTATGTAGGATCAGATACTCTTTATGTAGGATCAGATACTCTTTAAGGCCTCATTTAGATTATGCTGCTCAGTTTTGGTCCCCTTACTACAGGATGGACATAGACTCATTAGAGAACATACAGAGAAGAATGACTAAAATGATTTACTGTGTAAGGAACCTCCCGTATGAAGATAGACTTAAAGCCTTAAATCTCCACTCTCTGGAGAGGCGTAGAATGAGGGGAGATATCATTGAAGTGTATAAGTGGATGACGGGCATAAACAAGGGAGACATTAATAAAGTACTGAGGGTGTCGAACCAGGTAAGAACCAGGAATAATGGATTTAAGTTGGATAAATTTAGATTTAGAAAGGACATAGGTAAGTACTGGTTTTCTAACAGAGTTGTAGATGCGTGGAACAGTCTTCCCAGTGGGGTGATAGAGGCTAGGACCTTGGGTAGCTTTAAGAAGAGACTGGACAAATATATGAGTGGAAGGGGCTGGGTTTAATTGGTGTTGGGGGGTGCGGGAGTTGTTTCTTGAGTAGCTTTAGGTAGAGATCGTTTTGATAAGGACCTGCCTCGTATGGGCCAGTAGGCCTTCTGCAGTGTTCCTACATTCTTATGTTCTTATGTTCTTTATGTAGGATCAGATACTCTTTATGTAGGATCAGATACTCTTTATGTAGGATCAGATACTCTTTATGTAGGATCAGATACTCTTTATGTAGGATCAGATACTCTTTATGTAGGATCAGATCCTCTTTATGTAGGATCAGATACTCTTTATGTAGGATCAGATACTCTTTATGTAGGATCAGATACTCTTTATGTGGGATCAGATACTCTTTATGTAGGATTAGATACTCTTTATGTAGGATCAGATACTCTTTATGTAGGATCAGATACTCTTGATGTAGGATCAGATACTCTTTATGTAGGATCAGATACTCTTTATGTAGGAACAGATACTACTTACGTAAGATCAGATACTCTTTATGTAGGATCAGATACTCTTTATGTAGGATCAGATACTCTTTATGTAGGATCAGATACTCTTTATGTAGGATCAGATACTCTTGATGTAGGATCAGATACTCTTTACGTAGGATCAGATACTCTTTATGTAGGATCAGATCCTCTTTATGTAGGATCAGATACTCTTTATGTAGGATCAGATACTCTTTATGTAGGATCAGATACTCTTTATGTAGGATCAGATACTCTTGATGTAGGATCAGATACTCTTTATGTAGGATCAGATACTCTTGATGTAGGATCAGATACTCTTTATGTAGGATCAGATACTCTTTATGTAGGATCAGATACTCTTGATGTAGGATCAGATACTCTTTATGTAGGATCAGATACTCTTTATGTAGGATCAGATACTCTTTATGTAGGATCAGATCCTCTTTATGTAGGATCAGATACTCTTGATGTAGGATCAGATACTCTTTATGTAGGATCAGATACTCTTGATGTAGGATCAGATACTCTTGATGTAGGATCAGATACTCTTGATGTAGGATCAGATACTCTTTATGTAGGATCAGATACTCTTTATGTAGGATCAGATCCTCTTTATGTAGGATCAGATACTCTTTATGTAGGATCAGATACTCTTTATGTAGGATCAGATACTCTTTATGTAGGATCAGATACTCTTGATGTAGGATCAGATACTCTTTATGTAGGATCAGATACTCTTTATGTAGGATCAGATACTACTTACGTAAGATCAGATACTCTTTATGTAGGATCAGATACTACTTACGTAAGATCAGATACTCTTTATGTAGGATCAGATACTCTTTATGTAGGATCAGATACTCTTTATGTAGGATCAGATACTCTTTATGTAGGATCAGATACTACTTACGTAAGGTCAGATACTCTTTATGTAGGATCAGATCCTCTTTATGTATGATCAGATACTCTTTATGTAGGATCAGATCCTCTTTATGTAGGATCAGATACTCTTTATGTAGGATCAGATACTCTTTATGTAGGATCAGATACTCTTTATGTAGGATCAGATACTACTTACGTAAGGTCAGATACTCTTTATGTAGGATCAGATACTCTTTATGTAAGATCAGATACTCTTGATGTAGGATCAGATACTCTTGATGTAGGATCAGATACTCTTTATGTAGGATCAGATACTACTTACCTAAGATCAGATACTCTTTATGTATGATCAGATACTCTTGATGTAGGATCACATACTCTTGATGTAGGATCAGATGCTCTTTATGTAGGATCAGACACTCTTTATGTAGGATCAGATACTCTTTATGTAGGATCAGATACTCTTTATGTAGGATTAGATACTCTTTATGTAGGATCAGATACTCTTTATGTAGGATCAGATACTCTTTATGTAGGATCAGATACTCTTTATGTAGGATCAGATACTCTTTATGTAGGATCAGATACTCTTTATGTAGGATCAGATACTCTTTATGTAGGATCAGATACTACTGATGTAAGATCAGATACTCCTTACGTAGGAGCAGATCCTGCGTGTGTATAACTGAGGTAAGCTGAGCTAGGAGCCGCCTGACAGCTGCTCAGTAAGATAAAAGATAGCAAGGGAGCTGTCGACCACTGTATGTAAAAGGTGTTCTAGACTGTCAGCTCCTGTTGACTTTGTAAGTGGAGGCTGAGCCCTCCACCTGTACGGGAGGGACGGGTAGATGGAGGGGCAGGGCAGACGGGGACACAAGGAGAATGATAACTTTAAGAATATATATATATATATATATATATATATATATATATATATATATATATATATATATATATATATATATATATATATATATATATATATATATATATATATATATATATATATATATATATATATATATATATATATATATATATATATATATATATATGATCATAGTTCCTTGATAATGTGAGTAGTCACGAAAGCGCTTGGAATTTCTCTATTCTTTCAGAGATGTCCAAGATACAGCAGGCATTACCCCTCTGAACAGCAGCTCTGAGTCGCTGGAACAGAAAACTAGCTACCCTGGGATCCCTAGACACCAGTGTCTCCTAGTCTGACTGGAAGTGTAGCTTGGTTCCACTGCCCGTCTTCTAGAGTAAAAATCTGCCTCAGTATACTGACATATTCGTGCAGTATAGGGTTATCATATGAAGGTGCGCATCTTAGGAAATATGTTAACCTGAGTCAAGCACTTTGTGAGAAGGTACAAGGCATCGTGGGTGTCCAGATTGCCTTTTCGTTGTCCCAGTCTCCTCAACTCTTCCATTTTCTTCCTGAGAATTGTGTCAATGGCATCGATCCAAGCAAGACGCTATTTGTAGGGGCAATGACTGATGCTCCTGGTAGGTTTGATCTCAGGAAGTTTTGATCCTGGCATCAGAACGGATCGCGGGGGCGTTCACCCTCGCTCCCCTCTCCAGGTAAACTCCAGTTATCTATCACTTGTTGACTGACTCAGATGATTTCACATTTGGGTGGTTTCAGGATGAGACCCATTTCCTGTCCCCGTGTCATCACCTGTGTAACATCATCTAGAAGGGACTCCAATGTACCTGCTAGTGTGCCATCACCCAGGAACCAGATTACTGGTCAGTCTGACTGAGATTTCCCTAACTGCTATACAGAAGAGAAATGGTACGAAAAGATCCCCTTGCTGGACACCCTCTGATGATGTGATTTCATGTTCTCCAAACAGGAACATTGATTCCTTGCAATATCCAGCTGAAATAAAGGAGAAGAAACCAGGGAAATGATCTTGTACAGCTGCTAATACCACGTCTCTTCTCAAGAGATTAAATGTATTCACGAAATCTAATTTTACCACTGCCTTGTCCTCAGGTAGATTGTTGATATGTCTTCTTACATTGTGGGAACACCACCAGTGTTGCTACACTATTCTATATGATAGTTACATTGTGGGAACACCAGCAGTGTTGCTACACTATTCTATATGATAGTTACATTGTGGGAACACTAGCAGTGTTGCTACACTATTCTATATGATAGATACATTGTGGGAACACCAGCAGTGTTGCTACACTATTCTATATGATAGTTACATTGTAGGAACACCAGCAGTGTTGCTACACTATTCTATATGATAGTTACATTGTGGGAACACCAGCAGTGTTGCTACACTATTCTATATGATAGTTACATTGTGGGAACACCAGCAGTGTTGCTACACTATTCTATATGATAGTTACATTGTGGGAACACCAGCAGTGTTGCTACACTATTCTATATGATAGTTACATTGTGGGAACACCAGCAGTGTTGCTACACTATTCTATATGATAGTTACATTGTGGCAACACCAGCAGTGTTGCTACACTATTCTATATGATAGTTACATTGTGGCAACACCAGTAGTGTTGCTACACTATTCTATATGATAGTTACATTGTGGGAACACCAGCAGTGTTGCTACACTATTCTATATGATAGTTACATTGTGGGAACACCAGCAGTGTTGCTACACTATTCTATGTGACAGTTACATTGTGGGAACACCAGCAGTGTTGCTACACTATTCTATATGACAGTTACATTGTGGGAACACCAGCAGTGTTGCTACACTATTCTATATGACAGTTACATTGTGGGAACACCAGCAGTGTTGCTACACTATTCTATATGACAGTTACGTTGTGGGAACACCAGCAGTGTTGCTACACTATTCTATATGATAGTTACATTGTGGGAACACCAGTAGTGTTGCTACACTATTCGATATGATAGTTACATTGTGGGAACACCAGCAGTGTTGCTACACTATTCTATATGATAGTTACATTGTGGGAACACCAGCAGTGTTGCTACACTATTCTATATGATAGTTACATTGTGGGAACACCAGCAGTGTTGCTACACTATTCTATATGATAGTTACATTGTGGGAACACCAGCAGTGTTGCTACACTATTCTATATGATAGTTACATTGTGGGAACACCAGCAGTGTTGCTACACTATTCTATATGATAGTTACATTATGGGAACACCAGCAGTGTTGCTACACTATTCTATATGATAGTTACATTGTGGCAACACCACCAATGTTGCTACACTATTCTATATGATAGTTACATTGTGGGAACACCAACAGTGTTGCTACACTATTCTATATGATAGTTACATTGTGGGAACACCAGCAGTGTTGCTACACTATTCTATATGATAGTTACATTGTGGGGACACCAGCAGTGTTGCTACACTATTCTATATGATAGTTACATTGTGGGAACACCAGCAGTGTTGCTACACTATTCTATATGATAGTTACATTGTGGGAACACCAACAGTGTTGCTACACTATTCTATATGATAGTTACATTGTGGGAACACCAGCAGTGTTGCTACACTATTCTATATGATAGTTACATTGTGGGGACACCAGCAGTGTTGCTACACTATTCTATATAATAGTTACATTGTGGGAACACCAGCAGTGTTGCTACACTATTCTATATGATAGTTACATTGTGGGAACACCAGCAGTGTTGTTACACTATTCTATATGATAGTTACATTGTGGGAACTCCAGCAGTGTTGCTACACTATTCTATACAATAGTTACATTGTGGGAACTCCAGCAGTGTTGCTACACTATTCTATATGATAGTTACATTGTGGGAACTCCAGCAGTGTTGCTACACTATTCTATATGATAGTTACATTGTAGGAACACCAGCAGTGTTGCTACACTATTCTATATGATAGTTACATTGTGGGAACACCAGCAGTGTTGCTACACTATTCTATATGATAGTTACATTGTGGGAACTCCATCAGTGTTGCTACACTATTCTATACAATAGTTACATTGTGGGAACTCCAGCAGTGTTGCTACAATATTCTATATGATAGTTACATTGTGGGAACTCCAGCAGTGTTGCTACACTATTCTATACAATAGTTACATTGTAGGAACACCAGCAGTGTTGCTACACTATTCTATACAATAGTTACATTGTGGGAACACCAGCAGTGTTGCTACACTATTCTATACAATAGTTACATTGTGGGAACTCCAGCAGTGTTGCTACACTATTCTATATGATAGTTACATTGTGGGAACTCCATCAGTGTTGCTACAGTATTCTATACAATAGTTACATTGTGGGAACACCAGCAGTGTTGCTACACTATTCTATATAGTTCCATTGTGGGAACACCAGTAGTGTTGCTACACTATTCTATATGATAGTTACATTGTAGGAACACCAGCAGTGTTGCTACACTATTCTATATTACAGTTACATTTTAGGAACACCAGCAGTGTTGCTACACTATTCTATATGATAGTTACATTGTGGGAACACCAGCAGTGTTGCTACACTATTGTATATGATAGTTACATTGTGGCAACACCAGCAGTGTTGCTACACTATTCTATATGATAGTTACATTGTGGGAACACCAGCAGTGTTGCTACACTATTCTATATGATAGTTACATTGTGGGAACACCAGCAGTGTTGCTACACTATTCTATATCATAGTTACATTGTGGGAACACCAGCAGTGTTGCTACACTATTCTGTATGATAGTTACATTGTAGGAACACCAGCAGTGTTGCTACACTATTCTGCATGATAGTTACATTGTGGGAACACCAGCAGTGTTGCTACACTATTCTATATGATAGTTACATTGTGGTAACACCAGCAGTGTTGCTACACTATTCTATATGATAGTTACATTGTGGGAACACCAGCAGTGTTGCTACACTATTCTATATGATAGTTACATTGTGGGAACACCAGCAGTGTTGCTACACTATTCTATATGATAGTTACATTGTGGGAACACCAGCAGTGTTGCTACACTATTCTATATGATAGTTACATTGTGGGAACACCAGCAGTGTTGCTACACTATTCTATATGATAGTTACATTGTGGTAACACCAGCAGTGTTGCTACACTATTCTATATGATAGTTACATTGTGGGAACACCAGCAGTGTTGCTACACTATTCTATATGATAGTTACATTGTGGGAACACCAGCAGTGTTGCTACACTATTCTGTATGATAGTTACATTGTGGGAACACCAGCAGTGTTGCTACACTAATCTGTATGATAGTTACATTGTGGGAACACCAGCAGTGTTGCTACACTATTCTATATGATAGTTACATTGTGGGAACACCAGCAGTGTTGCTACACTATTCTATATGATAGTTACATTGTGGGAACACCAGCAGTGTTGCTACACTATTCTATATGATAGTTACATTGTGGGAACACTAGCAGTGTTGCTACACTATTCTATATGATAGTTACATTGTGGGAACACCAGCAGTGTTGCTACACTATTCTATATGATAGTTACATTGTGGGAACACCAGCAGTGTTGCTACACTATTCTATATGATAGTTACATTGTGGGAACACCAGCAGTGTTGCTACACTATTCTATATGATAGTTACATTATGGGAACACCAGCAGTGTTGCTACACTATTCTATATGATAGTTACATTGTGGGAACACCAGCAGTGTTGCTACACTATTCTATATGATAGTTACATTGTGGGAACACCAGCAGTGTTGCTACACTATTCTATATGATAGTTACATTGTGGGAACACTAGCAGTGTTGCTACACTATTCTATATGATAGTTACATTGTGGGAACACCAGCAGTGTTGCTACACTATTCTATATGATAGTTACATTGTAGGAACACCAGCAGTGTTGCTACACTATTCTATATGATAGTTACATTGTGGGAACACCAGCAGTGTTGCTACACTATTCTATATGATAGTTACATTGTGGGAACACCAGCAGTGTTGCTACACTATTCTATATGATAGTTACATTGTGGGAACACCAGCAGTGTTGCTACACTATTCTATATGATAGTTACATTGTGGGAACACCAGCAGTGTTGCTACACTATTCTATATGATAGTTACATTGTGGCAACACCAGCAGTGTTGCTACACTATTCTATATGATAGTTACATTGTGGCAACACCAGTAGTGTTGCTACACTATTCTATATGATAGTTACATTGTGGGAACACCAGCAGTGTTGCTACACTATTCTATATGATAGTTACATTGTGGGAACACCAGCAGTGTTGCTACACTATTCTATGTGACAGTTACATTGTGGGAACACCAGCAGTGTTGCTACACTATTCTATATGACAGTTACATTGTGGGAACACCAGCAGTGTTGCTACACTATTCTATATGACAGTTACATTGTGGGAACACCAGCAGTGTTGCTACACTATTCTATATGACAGTTACGTTGTGGGAACACCAGCAGTGTTGCTACACTATTCTATATGATAGTTACATTGTGGGAACACCAGTAGTGTTGCTACACTATTCGATATGATAGTTACATTGTGGGAACACCAGCAGTGTTGCTACACTATTCTATATGATAGTTACATTGTGGGAACACCAGCAGTGTTGCTACACTATTCTATATGATAGTTACATTGTGGGAACACCAGCAGTGTTGCTACACTATTCTATATGATAGTTACATTGTGGCAACACCAGCAGTGTTGCTACACTATTCTATATGATAGTTACATTGTGGGAACACCAGCAGTGTTGCTACACTATTCTATATGATAGTTACATTATGGGAACACCAGCAGTGTTGCTACACTATTCTATATGATAGTTACATTGTGGCAACACCACCAATGTTGCTACACTATTCTATATGATAGTTACATTGTGGGAACACCAACAGTGTTGCTACACTATTCTATATGATAGTTACATTGTGGGAACACCAGCAGTGTTGCTACACTATTCTATATGATAGTTACATTGTGGGAACTCCAGCAGTGTTGCTACACTATTCTATACAATAGTTACATTGTGGGAACTCCAGCAGTGTTGCTACACTATTCTATATGATAGTTACATTGTGGGAACTCCAGCAGTGTTGCTACACTATTCTATATGATAGTTACATTGTAGGAACACCAGCAGTGTTGCTACACTATTCTATATGATAGTTACATTGTGGGAACACCAGCAGTGTTGCTACACTATTCTATATGATAGTTACATTGTGGGAACTCCATCAGTGTTGCTACACTATTCTATACAATAGTTACATTGTGGGAACTCCAGCAGTGTTGCTACAATATTCTATATGATAGTTACATTGTGGGAACTCCAGCAGTGTTGCTACACTATTCTATACAATAGTTACATTGTAGGAACACCAGCAGTGTTGCTACACTATTCTATACAATAGTTACATTGTGGGAACACCAGCAGTGTTGCTACACTATTCTATACAATAGTTACATTGTGGGAACTCCAGCAGTGTTGCTACACTATTCTATATGATAGTTACATTGTGGGAACTCCATCAGTGTTGCTACAGTATTCTATACAATAGTTACATTGTGGGAACACCAGCAGTGTTGCTACACTATTCTATATAGTTCCATTGTGGGAACACCAGTAGTGTTGCTACACTATTCTATATGATAATTACATTGTAGGAACACCAGCAGTGTTGCTACACTATTCTATATTACAGTTACATTTTAGGAACACCAGCAGTGTTGCTACACTATTCTATATGATAGTTACATTGTGGGAACACCAGCAGTGTTGCTACACTATTGTATATGATAGTTACATTGTGGCAACACCAGCAGTGTTGCTACACTATTCTATATGATAGTTACATTGTGGGAACACCAGCAGTGTTGCTACACTATTCTATATGATAGTTACATTGTGGGAACACCAGCAGTGTTGCTACACTATTCTATATCATAGTTACATTGTGGGAACACCAGCAGTGTTGCTACACTATTCTGTATGATAGTTACATTGTAGGAACACCAGCAGTGTTGCTACACTATTCTGCATGATAGTTACATTGTGGGAACACCAGCAGTGTTGCTACACTATTCTATATGATAGTTACATTGTGGTAACACCAGCAGTGTTGCTACACTATTCTATATGATAGTTACATTGTGGGAACACCAGCAGTGTTGCTACACTATTCTATATGATAGTTACATTGTGGTAACACCAGCAGTGTTGCTACACTATTCTATATGATAGTTACATTGTGGGAACACCAGCAGTGTTGCTACACTATTCTATATGATAGTTACATTGTGGGAACACCAGCAGTGTTGCTACACTATTCTATATGATAGTTACATTGTGGTAACACCAGCAGTGTTGCTACACTATTCTATATGATAGTTACATTGTGGGAACACCAGCAGTGTTGCTACACTATTCTATATGATAGTTACATTGTGGGAACACCAGCAGTGTTGCTACACTATTCTGTATGATAGTTACATTGTGGGAACACCAGCAGTGTTGCTACACTAATCTGTATGATAGTTACATTGTGGGAACACCAGCTGTGTTGCTACACTATTCTATATGATAGTTACATTGTGGGAACACCAGCAGTGTTGCTACACTATTCTATATGATAGTTACATTGTGGGAACACCAGCAGTGTTGCTACACTATTCTATATGATAGTTACATTGTGGGAACACTAGCAGTGTTGCTACACTATTCTATATGATAGTTACATTGTGGGAACACCAGCAGTGTTGCTACACTATTCTATATGATAGTTACATTGTGGGAACACCAGCAGTGTTGCTACACTATTCTATATGATAGTTACATTGTGGGAACACCAGCAGTGTTGCTACACTATTCTATATGATAGTTACATTATGGGAACACCAGCAGTGTTGCTACACTATTCTATATGATAGTTACATTGTGGGAACACCAGCAGTGTTGCTACACTATTCTATATGATAGTTACATTGTGGGAACACCAGCAGTGTTGCTACACTATTCTATATGATAGTTACATTGTGGGAACACTAGCAGTGTTGCTACACTATTCTATATGATAGTTACATTGTGGGAACACCAGCAGTGTTGCTACACTATTCTATATGATAGTTACATTGTAGGAACACCAGCAGTGTTGCTACACTATTCTATATGATAGTTACATTGTGGGAACACCAGCAGTGTTGCTACACTATTCTATATGATAGTTACATTGTGGGAACACCAGCATTGTTGCTACACTATTCTATATGATAGTTACATTGTGGGAACACCAGCAGTGTTGCTACACTATTCTATATGATAGTTACATTGTGGGAACACCAGCAGTGTTGCTACACTATTCTATATGATAGTTACATTGTGGCAACACCAGCAGTGTTGCTACACTATTCTATATGATAGTTACATTGTGGCAACACCAGTAGTGTTGCTACACTATTCTATATGATAGTTACATTGTGGGAACACCAGCAGTGTTGCTACACTATTCTATATGATAGTTACATTGTGGGAACACCAGCAGTGTTGCTACACTATTCTATGTGACAGTTACATTGTGGGAACACCAGCAGTGTTGCTACACTATTCTATATGACAGTTACATTGTGGGAACACCAGCAGTGTTGCTACACTATTCTATATGACAGTTACATTGTGGGAACACCAGCAGTGTTGCTACACTATTCTATATGACAGTTACGTTGTGGGAACACCAGCAGTGTTGCTACACTATTCTATATGATAGTTACATTGTGGGAACACCAGTAGTGTTGCTACACTATTCGATATGATAGTTACATTGTGGGAACACCAGCAGTGTTGCTACACTATTCTATATGATAGTTACATTGTGGGAACACCAGCAGTGTTGCTACACTATTCTATATGATAGTTACATTGTGGGAACACCAGCAGTGTTGCTACACTATTCTATATGATAGTTACATTGTGGCAACACCAGCAGTGTTGCTACACTATTCTATATGATAGTTACATTGTGGGAACACCAGCAGTGTTGCTACACTATTCTATATGATAGTTACATTATGGGAACACCAGCAGTGTTGCTACACTATTCTATATGATAGTTACATTGTGGCAACACCACCAATGTTGCTACACTATTCTATATGATAGTTACATTGTGGGAACACCAACAGTGTTGCTACACTATTCTATATGATAGTTACATTGTGGGAACACCAGCAGTGTTGCTACACTATTCTAAATGATAGTTACATTGTGGGGACACCAGCAGTGTTGCTACACTATTCTATATGATAGTTACATTGTGGGAACACCAGCAGTGTTGCTACACTATTCTATATGATAGTTACATTGTGGGAACACCAACAGTGTTGCTACACTATTCTATATGATAGTTACATTGTGGGAACACCAGCAGTGTTGCTACACTATTCTATATGATAGTTACATTGTGGGGACACCAGCAGTGTTGCTACACTATTCTATATAATAGTTACATTGTGGGAACACCAGCAGTGTTGCTACACTATTCTATATGATAGTTACATTGTGGGAACACCAGCAGTGTTGTTACACTATTCTATATGATAGTTACATTGTGGGAACTCCAGCAGTGTTGCTACACTATTCTATACAATAGTTACATTGTGGGAACTCCAGCAGTGTTGCTACACTATTCTATATGATAGTTACATTGTGGGAACTCCAGCAGTGTTGCTACACTATTCTATATGATAGTTACATTGTAGGAACACCAGCAGTGTAGCTACACTATTCTATATGATAGTTACATTGTGGGAACACCAGCAGTGTTGCTACACTATTCTATATGATAGTTACATTGTGGGAACTCCATCAGTGTTGCTACACTATTCTATACAATAGTTACATTGTGGGAACTCCAGCAGTGTTGCTACAATATTCTATATGATAGTTACATTGTGGGAACTCCAGCAGTGTTGCTACACTATTCTATACAATAGTTACATTGTTGGAACACCAGCAGTGTTGCTACACTATTCTATACAATAGTTACATTGTGGGAACACCAGCAGTGTTGCTACACTATTCTATACAATAGTTACATTGTGGGAACTCCAGCAGTGTTGCTACACTATTCTATATGATAGTTACATTGTGGGAACTCCATCAGTGTTGCTACAGTATTCTATACAATAGTTACATTGTGGGAACACCAGCAGTGTTGCTACACTATTCTATATAGTTCCATTGTGGGAACACCAGTAGTGTTGCTACACTATTCTATATGATAATTACATTGTAGGAACACCAGCAGTGTTGCTACACTATTCTATATGACAGTTACATTTTAGGAACACCAGCAGTGTTGCTACACTATTCTATATGATAGTTACATTGTGGGAACACCAGCAGTGTTGCTACACTATTCTATATGATAGTTACATTGTGGGAACACCAGCAGTGTTGCTACACTATTCTGTATGATAGTTACATTGTGGGAACACCAGCAGTGTTGCTACACTAATCTGTATGATAGTTACATTGTGGGAACACCAGCAGTGTTGCTACACTATTCTATATGATAGTTACATTGTGGGAACACCAGCAGTGTTGCTACACTATTCTATATGATAGTTACATTGTGGGAACACCAGCAGTGTTGCTACACTATTCTATATGATAGTTACATTGTGGGAACACTAGCAGTGTTGCTACACTATTCTATATGATAGTTACATTGTGGGAACACCAGCAGTGTTGCTACACTATTCTATATGATAGTTACATTGTGGGAACACCAGCAGTGTTGCTACACTATTCTATATGATAGTTACATTGTGGGAACACCAGCAGTGTTGCTACACTATTCTATATGATAGTTACATTATGGGAACACCAGCAGTGTTGCTACACTATTCTATATGATAGTTACATTGTGGGAACACCAGGAGTGTTGCTACACTATTCTATATGATAGTTACATTGTGGGAACACCAGCAGTGTTGCTACACTATTCTATATGATAGTTACATTGCAGGTATAGTGTTGCTACACTATTCTATATGATAGTTACATTGCAGGTATAGTGTTGCTACACTATTCTATATGATAGTTACATTGTAGGAACACAAACAGTGTGTTCCCACATAGTAACACCTGGAACGTTACCTTCCAACAGTGCTGGAGTTACAATTCCTTAACTATTATCACTCAGCGAAACAAGCTTCTACTGTGACAACGTTTCGCCCAGTGTAGAGCTTAACAACAGCTTTATAAAGCTTTACGACAGCTTTATAAATCTCTATGTAAGAAAACGTCGAAATTTAAGCATCCTTGTGGGCCGAAATTCATGTCTTTCAAGCTGATCCCAGTTGAGCTTGATTAACCTTGTTAGGCAGGGTGGTAGGTGTTGATGGAAGGGGTGGAAGGGGGTGTGTTGGGTGGGGGAAGGGGGTCAATGGGGTAGGGGAAGGGGTTAAAGGGGGTGGATAAAGGGGTAGTGGTGAGAGAGGCACTGAGTGGTTGAATTGTTTACGACAGTGCCTGGTACATGTTTTGGTCACCCCTTATCTCTCTACCCTCCCTTAGTCACCCCCCTTAACCCTTTGGTCACCCCCTGACCCCCTTTGGTCACCCCCTGACCCCCTTTGGTCACCTATCTTCACTTCCTCACTCCTCATTTCCCTCAAAAATTCACCTACACGATGATATATAATAAAATAAAAGAATTGTTTTCAAAAAACTGAAAGAAATATAATAGTTACCCCTGATAGACATTGATCTAATTTCCACTTTTCTGACGTTTTGTCATAGGCCTACGAGGCCAAATTAATTTTTAAAGAATAAATAAAATAGCTTTTGTATTAATTAATATAAAACAATAATAATAATTAATAATTTGCTAAGCTTTTAAGAATAATTGCATAAATACTTTCAATATATATACGCCGAGAGGTATATATCTCTGACTACATACACTGAGAGGTATATATCTCGGACTACATGCATTGAGAGGTATATATCTCGGACTACATGCACTGAGAGGTATATATCTCTGACTACATACACTGAGAGGTATATATCTCGGACTACATGCACTGAGAGGTATATATCTCGGACTACATACACTGAGAGGTATATATCTCTGACTACATACACTGAGAGGTATATATCTCTGACTACATACACTGAGAGGTATATATCTCGATCGACACCATGCCTAACCCTTCTAGGGTAGGGTAGGTGCCTGAGCCCGAGCCTTTAGCTCATAAGACTGTCATTCCCATTTGCCCCCTTGTGGCGGGGATGGCAGACCAGAGAGGCCTAGCTTGTGGCTAGGCCTGGGGACAGTTGGTCCTGAGGCCTAGCTTGTGGCTAGGCCTGGGGACAGTTGGTCCTGAGGCCTAGCTTGTGGCTAGGCCTGGGGACAGTTGGTCCTGAGGCCTAGCTTGTGGCTAGGCCTGGGGACAGTTGGTCCTGAGGCCTAGCTTGTGGCTAGGCCTGGGGACAGTTGGTCCTGAGGCCTAGCTTGTGGCTAGGCCTGGGGACAGTTGGTCCTGAGGCCTAGCTTGTGGCTAGGCCTGGGGACAGTTGGTTCTGAGGCCTAGCTTGTGGCTAGGCCTGGGGACAGTTGGTCCCAAAGATGAGGAGGTACTTGTGCCTCCTCCCATGGCAGACTTAGGTCTCAGACACTCCCTAAAGAGGGAGCCAAGGCCGGGCCACCACTTGGAAAAGGCCCGGGCCGGAAGAATACCGGCTAATCTTTAATAATAATAATAAGGTATATATCTCGGACTACATACACTGAGAGGTATATATCTCGGACTACATACACTGGGAGGTATATAACTCGGTCTATATACACTGAGAGGTATATATCTCGGTTTACATGCAGTATGTGTATCTATCATAGAAATACTATTTATCTATCACATTGGTTCCCAACCTTTCTTTTGCTTTGCAACCCTTGGGTATGCTGACAGCATCCTGCATAACCCTTGGGTATGCTGACAGCATCCTGCATAACCCTTGGGTATGCTGACAGCATCCTGCATAACCCTTGGGTATGCTGACAGCATCCTGCATAACCCTTGGGTATGCTGACAGCATCCTGCATAACCCTTGGGTATGCTGACAGCATCCTGCATAACCCTTGGGTATGCTGATAGCATCCTGCATAACCCTTGGGTATGCTGACAGCATCCTGCATAACCTTTGGGTATGCTGACAGCATCCTGCATAACCCTTGGGTATGCTGACAGCATCCTGCATAACCCTTGGGTATGCTGACAGCATCCTGCATAACCCTTGGGTATGCTGACAGCATCCTGCATAACCCTTGGGTATGCTGATAGCATCCTGCATAACCCTTGGGTATGCTGACAGCATCCTGCATAACCCTTGGGTATGCTGACAGCATCCTGCATAACCCTTGGGTATGTTGACAGCATCCTGCATAACATTTGGGTATGCTGACAGCATCCTGCATAACCCTTGGGTATGCTGACAGCATCCTGCATAACATTTGGGTATGCTGACAGCATCCTGCATAACCCTTGGGTATGCTGACAGCGTCCCACATAACCCTTGGGTATGCTGATAGTATCCCACATAACATTTGGGTATGCTGACAGCGCCCCAAGTAACCCTTGGGTATTCCGACAGCATCCCACATGACCAGAGCTCTTGAAGGGGTGGAGAGGTAAGCCAGCGGAAGGCCTCGGTCAAGGGACCAGAGGCTTCAGCTGTGGATCATCATATGACTGACACCCGCGTCAGGAAACACCTGTTCTGTTTCCTGACCAACCTAGTACCTACCATCATATGACTGACCCGCATTAGGAAACACCTATCCTGTCTCCTGACCAACCTAGTACCTACCATCATATAACTGACACCCGGATTAGGAAACACCTATCCTGTCTCCTGACCAACCTAGTACCTACCATCATATAACTGACACCCGCATCAGGAAACACCTATCCTGTCTCCTGACCAACCTAGTACCTACCATCATATAACTGACACCCGGATTAGGAAACACCTATCCTGTCTCCTGACCAACCTAGTACCTACCATCATATGACTGACACCCGCATTAGGAAACACCTATCCTGTCTCCTGACCAACCTAGTACCTACCATCATATGACTGACACCCGCATTAGGAAACACCTATCCTGTCTCCTGACCAACCTAGTACCTACCGTCATATGACTGACACCCGCGTCAGGAAACACCTATCCTGTCTCCTGACCAACCTAGTACCTACCATCATATGACTGACACCCGCATCAGGAAACACCTATCCTGTCTCCTGACCAACCTAGCACCTACCATCACATGACTGACACCCGCATCAGGAAACACCTATCCTGTCTCCTGACCAACCTAGTACCTACCGTACATATCAGTTATGTACTCTAATAATGATTAATTACTGTACGCAAGATGTATCAAAATAATGGCTGCGAGGTTATTAAATACGAGAGTTACCCCTCAAGTGGGGTCCTTGAAGCTGGTGAGGGGCTCTTGATCTAGGGAATTGGATCTGTGCTTCAGTTCCCTGAATTGACCCTGAATACCTTCCATCCTCTTCCCTTACAGGAGCTGCATAATCCCTACGGGTTTAGCGCTCCCCAATAATAATAATCAAGGGGTGACTTTAGCAAAATTTTCAGCCAGTGGTAATATTTTGAGATTTTTTATCTTGTTTGAATGTGTGTGTGTGTGTACTCAAGTATTTGTGGTTACAGGGGGCCAAGTTACAGCTCCTGGCCCCGGTGTGTGTGTGTGTTTGTACTCACCTATTGTGGTTGCAGGGGTTGATTCATAGCTCCTTGCCCCGACTCCTCACTCATTGCTGCTAGGCCAGTCTCCCAGCCCGTGTGTGTGTGTGTGTGTGTGTGTGTGTGTGTGTGTGTGTGTGTGTGTGTGTTTAAGATATGGTGGGATTTTCTTTGGATTTTTAACCCCGGAGGGTTAGCCAGCCAGGATAACCCAAAAAGGTCAGTGAGCCGTCAAGGGACTGTCTTTATTACCACTGTGGTCCTCAATTTTGTCCCCAGGATGCCACCCACACCAGTCCACTAACACCCAGGATGCCACCCACACCAGTCCACTAACACCGAGGATGCCACTCACACCAGTCCACTAACACCCAGGATGCCACCTACACCAGTCCACTAACACCCAGGATGTCACCCACACCAGTCCACTAACACCCAGGATGTCACCCACACCGGTCCACTATCACCCAGGATGCCACCCACACCAGTCCACTAACACCCAGGATGCCACCCACACCAGTCCACTAACACCCAGGATGCCACCCACACCAGTCCACTAACACCCAGGATGTCACCCACACCGGTCCACTATCACCCAGGATGCCACCCACACCAGTCCACTAACACCCAGGATGCCACCCACACCAGTCCACTAACACCCAGGATGCCACCCACACTAGTCCACTAACACCCAGGATGCCACCCACACCAGTCCACTAACACTCAGGATGCGACCCACACCAGTCCACAAACACCCAGGATGCCACCCACACCAGTTCACTAACACCCAGGATGCCACCCACACCAGTTCACTAACACGCAGGATGCCACCCACACCAGTCCACTAACACCCAGGATGCCACCCACACCAGTCCACTAACACCCAGGATGCCAACCACACCAGTCCACTAACACCCAGGCTGCCACCCACACCAGTCCACTAACACCCAGGATGCGACCCACACCAGTCCACTAACACCCAGGATGCCACCCACACCAGTCCACTAATACCCAGGATGCCAACCACACCAGTCCACTAACACCCAGGATGCCAACCACACCAGTCCACTAACACCCAAGATGCCACCCACACCAGTCCACTAACACCCAGGATGCCAACCACACCAGTCCACTAACACCCAGGATGTCACCCACACCACTCCACTAACACCCAGGATGCCACCCACACCAGTCCACTAACACCCAGGATGCCACCCACACCAGTCCACTAACACCCAGGATGCCACCCACACCACTCCACTAACACCCAGGATGCCACACACACCAGTCCCCTAACACACAGGATACCACCCACACCAGTCCACTAACACCCAGGATGCCAACCACGCCAGTCCACTAACACCCAGGATGCCACCCACACCAGTCCACTAACACCCAGGATGCCACCCACACCAGTCCACTAACACCCAGGATGCCAACCACACCAGTCCACTAACACCCAGGATGCCACCCACACCAGTCCACTAACACCCAGGATGCCACCCACACCAGTCCACCAACACCCAGGAGGCCACCCACACCAGTCCACTAACACCGAGGATGTGACCCACACCAGTCCAATAACACCCAGGATGCCACCCACACCAGTCCACTAACACCCAGGATGCGACCCACACCAGTCCACTAACACCCAGGATGCCACCCACACCAGTCCAATAACACCCAGGATGCCACCCACACCAGTCCACTAACACCCAGGATGTCAACCACACCAGTCCACTAACACCCAGGATGCCAACCACACCAGTCCACTAACACCCAAGATGCCACCCACACCAGTCCACTAACACCCAGGATGCCACCTACACTAGTCACCTAACACCTAGGTACCTACTTACTGCTAGGTGAACAGGGACAGCAGGTGTAAGAAAACAGAAAAGAAGGAACACTGCAGCAGACCTACTGGCCCATGCTAGGCAGGTTCAGCCCGATTTTCACTCCACAAGCACCTTTCAAACAGGATAGTTCCCACAGGTGTACACCTGGAGTTTACCTGGAGAAGGTTTCGGGGGTCAACGCCCCAGAGGTTCGGTCCGAGACCAGGCCTCTTGGTTGACCAGGGTCTGATCAACCAGGCTGTTACTGCTAGCAGCACGCAAACTGATGTACGTTTAAATTACAAATGTACCCCTGGAGGGAATACTGTCTATCACAGGAATACTGTCCATCTATCATAGAAATACTGCCTATCACAGAAAGACTGTCCATCTACCAAATAAATACTGTCTATCTATGAGAGAAACACTACGCACCGTATACCGATAGATTTATACACACTGTTGGTGTTGCCACAATGTAACTATCATATAGAATAGTGTAGCAACACTGCTGGTGTTCCCACAATGTAACTATCATATAGAATAGTGTAGCAACACTGCTGGTGTTGCCACAATGTAACTATCATATAGAATAGTGTAGCAACACTGCTGGTGTTCCCACAATGTAACTATCATATAGAATAGTGTAGCAACACTGCTGGTGTTCCCACAATGTAACTATCATATAGAATAGTGTAGCAACACTGCTGGTGTTGCCACAATGTAACTATCATATAGAATAGTGTAGCAACACTGCTGGTGTTCCCACAATGTAACTATCATATAGAATAGTGTAGCAACACTGCTGGTGTTCCCACAATGTAACTATCATATAGAATAGTGTAGCAACACTGTTGGTGTTGCCACAATGTAACTATCATATAGAATAGTGTAGCAACACTGTTGGTGTTGCCACAATGTAACTATCATATAGAATAGTGTAGCAACACTGCTGGTGTTCCCACAATGTAACTATCATATAGAATAGTGTAGCAACACTGCTGGTGTTCCCACAATGTAACTATCATATAGAATAGTGTAGCAACACTGCTGGTGTTCCCACAATGTAACTATCATATAGAATAGTGTAGCAACACTGCTGGTGTTCCCACAATGTAACTATCATATAGAATAGTGTAGCAACACTGCTGGTGTTCCCACAATGTAACTATCATATAGAATAGTGTAGCAACACTGCTGGTGTTCCCACAATGTAACTATCATATAGAATAGTGTAGCAACACTGCTGGTGTTCCCACAATGTAACTATCATATAGAATAGTGTAGCAACACTGCTGGTGTTCCCACAATGTAACTATCATATAGAATAGTGTAGCAACACTGCTGGTGTTCCCACAATGTAACTATCATATAGAATAGTGTAGCAACACTGCTGGTGTTCCCACAATGTAACTATCATATAGAATAGTGTAGCAACACTGCTGGTGTTCCCACAATGTAACTATCATATAGAATAGTGTAGCAACACTGCTGGTGTTCCCACAATGTAACTATCATATAGAATAGTGTAGCAACACTGCTGGTGTTCCCACAATGTAACTATCATATAGAATAGTGTAGCAACACTGCTGGTGTTCCCACAATGTAACTATCATATAGAATAGTGTAGCAACACTGCTGGTGTTCCCACAATGTAACTATCATATAGAATAGTGTAGCAACACTGCTGGTGTTCCCACAATGTAACTATCATATAGAATAGTGTAGCAACACTGCTGGTGTTCCCACAATGTAACTATCATATAGAATAGTGTAGCAACACTGCTGGTGTTCCCACAATGTAACTATCATATAGAATAGTGTAGCAACACTGCTGGTGTTCCCACAATGTAACTATCATATAGAATAGTGTAGCAACACTGCTGGTGTTCCCACAATGTAACTATCATATAGAATAGTGTAGCAACACTGCTGGTGTTCCCACAATGTAACTATCATATAGAATAGTGTAGCAACACTGCTGGTGTTGCCACAATGTAACTATCATATAGAATAGTGTAGCAACACTGCTGGTGTTCCCACAATGTAACTATCATATAGAATAGTGTAGCAACACTGCTGGTGTTCCCACAATGTAACTATCATATAGAATAGTGTAGCAACACTGCTGGTGTTCCCACAATGTAACTATCATATAGAATAGTGTAGCAACACTGCTGGTGTTCCCACAATGTAACTATCATATAGAATAGTGTAACAACACTGCTGGTGTTGCCACAATGTAACTATCATATAGAATAGTGTAGCAACACTGCTGGTGTTGCCACAATGTAACTATCATATAGAATAGTGTAGCAACACTGCTGGTGTTCCCACAATGTAACTATCATATAGAATAGTGTAGCAACACTGCTGGTGTTCCCACAATGTAACTATCATATAGAATAGTGTAGCAACACTGCTGGTGTTCCCACAATGTAACTATCATATAGAATAGTGTAGCAACACTGCTGGTGTTCCCACAATGTAACTATCATATAGAATAGTGTAGCAACACTGCTGGTGTTCCCACAATGTAACTATCATATAGAATAGTGTAGCAACACTGCTGGTGTTCCCACAATGTAACTATCATATAGAATAGTGTAGCAACACTGCTGGTGTTCCCACAATGTAACTATCATATAGAATAGTGTAGCAACACTGCTGGTGTTCCCACAATGTAACTATCATATAGAATAGTGTAGCAACACTGCTGGTGTTCCCACAATGTAACTATCATATAGAATAGTGTAGCAACACTGCTGGTGTTCCCACAATGTAACTATCATATAGAATAGTGTAGCAACACTGCTGGTGTTCCCACAATGTAACTATCATATAGAATAGTGTAGCAACACTGCTGGTGTTCCCACAATGTAACTATCATATAGAATAGTGTAGCAACACTGCTGGTGTTCCCACAATGTAACTATCATATAGAATAGTGTAGCAACACTGCTGGTGTTCCCACAATGTAACTATCATATAGAATAGTGTAGCAACACTGCTGGTGTTCCCACAATGTAACTATCATATAGAATAGTGTAGCAACACTGCTGGTGTTCCCACAATGTAACTATCATATAGAATAGTGTAGCAACACTGCTGGTGTTCCCACAATGTAACTATCATATAGAATAGTGTAGCAACACTGCTGGTGTTCCCACAATGTAACTATCATATAGAATAGTGTAGCAACACTGCTGGTGTTCCCACAATGTAACTATCATATAGAATAGTGTAGCAACACTGCTGGTGTTCCCACAATGTAACTATCATATAGAATAGTGTAGCAACACTGCTGGTGTTCCCACAATGTAACTATCATATAGAATAGTGTAGCAACACTGCTGGTGTTCCCACAATGTAACTATCATATAGAATAGTGTAGCAACACTGCTGGTGTTCCCACAATGTAACTATCATATAGAATAGTGTAGCAACACTGCTGGTGTTGCCACAATGTAACTATCATATAGAATAGTGTAGCAACACTGCTGGTGTTCCCACAATGTAACTATCATATAGAATAGTGTAGCAACACTGCTGGTGTTCCCACAATGTAACTATCATATAGAATAGTGTAGCAACACTGCTGGTGTTCCCACAATGTAACTATCATATAGAATAGTGTAGCAACACTGCTGGTGTTCCCACAATGTAACTATCATATAGAATAGTGTAGCAACACTGCTGGTGTTCCCACAATGTAACTATCATATAGAATAGTGTAGCAACACTGCTGGTGTTCCCACAATGTAACTATCATATAGAATAGTGTAGCAACACTGCTGGTGTTCCCACAATGTAACTATCATATAGAATAGTGTAGCAACACTGCTGGTGTTCCCACAATGTAACTATCATATAGAATAGTGTAGCAACACTGCTGGTGTTGCCACAATGTAACTATCATATAGAATAGTGTAGCAACACTGCTGGTGTTCCCACAATGTAACTATCATATAGAATAGTGTAGCAACACTGCTGGTGTTCCCACAATGTAACTATCATATAGAATAGTGTAGCAACACTGCTGGTGTTCCCACAATGTAACTATCATATAGAATAGTGTAGCAACACTGCTGGTGTTCCCACAATGTAACTATCATATAGAATAGTGTAGAAACACTGCTGGTGTTCCCACAATGTAACTATCATATAGAATAGTGTAGCAACACTGCTGGTGTTCCCACAATGTAACTATCATATAGAATAGTGTAGCAACACTGCTGGTGTTCCCACAATGTAACTATCATATAGAATAGTGTAGCAACACTGCTGGTGTTCCCACAATGTAACTATCATATAGAATAGTGTAGCAACACTGCTGGTGTTCCCACAATGTAACTATCATATAGAATAGTGTAGCAACACTGCTGGTGTTCCCACAATGTAACTATCATATAGAATAGTGTAGCAACACTGCTGGTGTTGCCACAATGTAACTATCATATAGAATAGTGTAGCAACACTGCTGGTGTTCCCACAATGTAACTATCATATAGAATAGTGTAGCAACACTGCTGGTGTTCCCACAATGTAACTATCATATAGAATAGTGTAGCAACACTGCTGGTGTTCCCACAATGTAACTATCATATAGAATAGTGTAGCAACACTGCTGGTGTTCCCACAATGTAACTATCATATAGAATAGTGTAGCAACACTGCTGGTGTTGCCACAATGTAACTATCATATAGAATAGTGTAGCAACACTGCTGGTGTTCCCACAATGTAACTATCATATAGAATAGTGTAGCAACACTGCTGGTGTTCCCACAATGTAACTATCATATAGAATAGTGTAGCAACACTGCTGGTGTTCCCACAATGTAACTATCATATAGAATAGTGTAGCAACACTGCTGGTGTTCCCACAATGTAACTATCATATAGAATAGTGTAGCAACACTGCTGGTGTTCCCACAATGTAACTATCATACAGAATAGTGTAGCAACACTGCTGGTGTTCCCACAATGTAACTATCATATAGAATAGTGTAGCAACACTGCTGGTGTTCCCACAATGTAACTATCATATAGAATAGTGTAGCAACACTCCTGGTGTTCCCACAATGTAACTATCATATAGAATACTTTAGCAACACTTCTGGTGTTCCCACAATGTAACTATCACATAGAATAGTGAAGCAACACTGCTGGTGTTCCCACAATGTAACTATCATATAGAATAGTGTAGCAACACTGCTGGTGTTGCCACAATGTAACTATCATATAGAATAGTGTAGCAACACTGCTGGTGTTCCCACAATGTAACTATCATATAGAATAGTGTAGCAACACTGCTGGTGTTCCCACAATGTAACTATCATATAGAATAGTGTAGCAACACTGCTGGTGTTACCACAATGTAACTATCATATAGAATAGTGTAGCAACACTGCTGGTGTTCCCACAATGTAACTATCATATAGAATAGTGTAGCAACACTGCTGGTGTTGCCACAATGTAACTATCATATAGAATAGTGTAGCAACACTGCTGGTGTTCCCACAATGTAACTGTCATATAGAATAGTGTAGCAACACTGCTGGTGTTGCCACAATGTAACTATCATATAGAATAGTGTAGCAACACTGCTGGTGTTACCACAATGTAACTATCATATAGAATAGTGTAGCAACACTGCTGGTGTTCCCACAATGTAACTATCATATAGAATAGTGTAGCAACACTGCTGGTGTTCCCACAATGTAACTATCATATAGAATAGTGTAGCAACACTGCTGGTGTTACCACAATGTAACTATCATATAGAATAGTGTAGCAACACTGCTGGTGTTCCCACAATGTAACTATCATATAGAATAGTGTAACAACACTGCTGGTGTTCCCACAATGTAACTATCATATAGAATAGTGTAGCAACACTGCTGGTGTTCCCACAATGTAACTATCATATAGAATAGTGTAGCAACACTGCTGGTGTTCCCACAATGTAACTATCATATAGAATAGTGTAGCAACACTGCTGGTGTTCCCACAATGTAACTATCATATAGAATAGTGTAGCAACACTGCTGGTGTTCCCACAATGTAACTATAATATAGAATAGTGTAGCAGCACTGCTGGTGTTACCAAAATGTAACTATCATATAGAATAGTGTAGCAACACTCCTGGTGTTCCCACAATGTGACTATCATATAGAATAGCGTAGCAATACCAATGGTGTTCCCATAATGTAACTATCATATAGAAGAGTGTAGCAACACGGCTGGTGTTGCCACAATGTAACTATCATATAGAATAGTGTAGCAACACTGCTGGTGTTCCCACAATGTAACTATCATATAGAATAGTGTAGCAACACTGCTGGTGTTCCCACAATGTAACTATCATATAGAATAGTGTAGCAACACTGCTGGTGTTCCCATAATGTAACTATCATATAGAATAGTGTAGCAACACTGCTGGTGTTCCCACAATGTAACTATCATATAGAATAGTGTAGCAACACTGCTGGTGTTGCCACAATGTAACTATCATATAGAATAGTGTAGCAACACTGCTGGTGTTCCCATAATGTAACTATCATATAGAATAGTGTAGCAACACTGCTGGTGTTCCCACAATGTAACTATCATATAGAATAGTGTAGCAACACTGCTGGTGTTACCACAATGTAACTATCATATAGAATAGTGTAGCAACACTGCTGGTGTTCCCACAATGTAACTATCATATAGAATAGTGTAGCAACACTGCTGGTGTTCCCACAATGTAACTATCATATAGAATAGTGTAGCAACACTGCTGGTGTTCCCACAATGTAACTATCATATAGAATAGTGTAGCAACACTGCTGGTGTTCCCACAATGTAACTATCATATAGAATAGTGTAGCAACACTGCTGGTGTTCCCACAATGTAACTATCATATAGAATAGTGTAGCAACACTGCTGGTGTTCCCACAATGTAACTATCATATAGAATAGTGTAGCAACACTGCTGGTGTTCCCATAATGTAACTATCATATAGAATAGTGTAGCAACACTGCTGGTGTTCCCACAATGTAACTATCATATAGAATAGTGTAGCAACACTGCTGGTGTTCCCACAATGTAACTATCATATAGAATAGTGTAGCAACACTGCTGGTGTTCCCACAATGTAACTATCATATAGAATAGTGTAGCAACACTGCTGGTGTTCCCACAATGTAACTATCATATAGAATAGCGTAGCAACACTTCTGGTGTTCCCACAATGTAACTATCATATAGAATAGTGTAGCAACACTCCTGGTGTTCCCACAATGTAACTATCATATAGAATAGTGTAGCAATACTGATGGTGTTCCCACAATGTAACTATCATATAGAATAGTGTAGTAACACAGCTGGTGTTCCCACAATGTAACTATCATATAGAATAGTGTAGCAACACTGCTGGTGTTCCCACAATGTAACTATCATATAGAATAGTGTAGCAACACTGCTGGTGTTCCCACAATGTAACTATCATATAGAATAGTGTAGCAACACTGCTGGTGTTGCCACAATGTAACTATCATATAGAATAGTGTAGCAACACTGCTGGTGTTCCCACAATGTAACTATCATATAGAATAGTGTAGCAACACTGCTGGTGTTCCCACAATGTAACTATCATAGAATAGTGTAGCAACACTGCTGGTGTTACCACAATGTAACTATCATATAGAATAGTGTAGCAACACTGCTGGTGTTCCCACAATGTAACTATCATATAGAATAGTGTAGCAACACTGCTGGTGTTGCCACAATGTAACTATCATATAGAATAGTGTAGCAACACTGCTGGTGTTCCCACAATGTAACTATCATATAGAATAGTGTAGCAACACTGCTGGTGTTCCCACAATGTAACTATCATATAGAATAGTGTAGCAACACTGCTGGTGTTACCACAATGTAACTATCATATAGAATAGTGTAGCAACACTGCTGGTGTTACCACAATGTAACTATCATATAGAATAGTGTAGCAACACTGCTGGTGTTCCCACAATGTAACTATCATATAGAATAGTGTAGCAACACTGCTGGTGTTACCACAATGTAACTATCATATAGAATAGTGTAGCAACACTGCTGGTGTTCCCACAATGTAACTATCATATAGAATAGTGTAACAACACTGCTGGTGTTCCCACAATGTAACTATCATATAGAATAGTGTAGCAACACTGCTGGTGTTCCCACAATGTAACTATCATATAGAATAGTGTAGCAACACTGCTGGTGTTCCCACAATGTAACTATCATATAGAATAGTGTAGCAACACTGCTGGTGTTCCCACAATGTAACTATCATATAGAATAGTGTAGCAACACTGCTGGTGTTCCCACAATGTAACTATCATATAGAATAGTGTAGCAACACTGCTGGTGTTCCCACAATGTAACTATCATATAGAATAGTGTAGCAACACTGCTGGTGTTCCCACAATGTAACTATCATATAGAATAGTGTAGCAACACTGCTGGTGTTCCCACAATGTAACTATCATATAGAATAGTGTAGCAACACTCCTGGTGTTCCCACAATGTAACTATCATATAGAATAGTGTAGCAACACTGCTGGTGTTCCCACAATGTAACTATCATATAGAATAGTGTAGCAACACTGCTGGTGTTCCCACAATGTAACTATCATACAGAATAGTGTAGCAACACTGCTGGTGTTCCCACAATGTAACTATCATATAGAATAGTGTAGCAACACTGCTGGTGTTACCACAATGTAACTATCATATAGAATAGTGTAGCAACACTGCTGGTGTTGCCACAATGTAACTATCATATAGAATAGTGTAGCAACACTGCTGGTGTTCCCACAATGTAACTATCATATAGAATAGTGTAGCAACACTGCTGGTGTTCCCACAATGTAACTATCATATAGAATAGTGTAGCAACACTGCTGGTGTTCCCACAATGTAACTATCATATAGAATAGTGTAGCAACACTGCTGGTGTTACCACAATGTAACTATCATATAGAATAGTGTAGCAACACTGCTGGTGTTCCCACAATGTAACTATCATATAGAATAGTGTAGCAACACTGCTGGTGTTGCCAAAATATAACTGTCATATAGAATAGTGTAGCAACACTGCTATTGTTCCTACAATATAACTATCATATAGAATAGTGTAGCAACACTGCTGGTGTTACCACAATGTAACTATCATATAGAATAGTGTAGCAACACTGCTGGTGTTCCCACAATGTAACTATCATATAGAATAGTGTAGCAACACTGCTGGTGTTCCCACAATGTAACTATCATATAGAATAGTGTAGCAACACTGCTGGTGTTCCCACAATGTAACTATCATATAGAATAGTGTAGCAACACTGCTGGTGTTCCCACAATGTAACTATCATATAGAATAGTGTAGCAACACTGCTGGTGTTACCACAATGTAACTATCATATAGAATAGTGTAGCAACACTTCTGGTGTTCCCACAATGTAACTATCATATAGAATAGTGTAGCAACACTGCTGGTGTTACCACAATGTAACTATCATATAGAATAGTGTAGCAACACTGCTGGTGTTCCCACAATGTAACTATCATATAGAATAGTGTAGCAACACTGCTGGTGTTCCCACAATGTAACTATCATATAGAATAGTGTAGCAACACTGCTGGTGTTCCCACAATGTAACTATCATATAGAATAGTGTAGCAACACTGCTGGTGTTCCCACAATGTAACTATCATATAGAATAGTGTAGCAACACTGCTGGTGTTACCACAATGTAACTATCATATAGAATAGTGTAGCAACACTGCTGGTGTTACCACAATGTAACTATCATATAGAATAGTGTAGCAACACTGCTGGTGTTCCCACAATGTAACTATCATATAGAATAGTGTAGCAACACTGCTGGTGTTCCCACAATGTAACTATCATATAGAATAGTGTAGCAACACTGCTGGTGTTACCACAATATAACTATCATATAGAATTGTGTAGCAACACTGCTGGTGTTCCCACAATGTAACTATCATATAGAATAGTGTAACAACACTTCTGGTGTTGCCACAATGTAACTATCATATAGAATAGTGTAACAACACTTCTGGTGTTCCCACAATGTAACTATCATATAGAATAGTGTAGCAACACTGCTGGTGTTCCCACAATGTAACTATCATATAGAATAGTGTAGCAACACTGCTGGTGTTCCCACAATGTAACTATCATATAGAATAGTGTAGCAACACTCCTGGTGTTCCCACAATGTAACTATCATATAGAATAGTGTAGCAACACTGCTGGTGTTCCCACAATGTATCTATCATATAGAATAGTGTAGCAACACTGCCGGTGTTTCCACAATGTAACTATCATATAGAATAGTGTAGCAACACTGCTGGTGTTCCCACAATGTAACTATCATTTAGAATAGTGTAGCAACACTGCTGGTGTTCCCGCAATGTAACTATCATACAGAATAGTGTAGCAACACTGCTGGTGTTGCCACAATGTAACTATCATATAGAATAGTGCAGCAACACTGCTGGTGTTCCCACAATATAACTATCATATAGAATTGTGTAGCAACACTGCTGGTGTTCCCACAATGTAACTATCATATAGAATAGTGTAGCAACTCTGCTGGTGTCCCCACAATGTAACTATCATATAAAATAGTGTAACAACACTGCTGGTGTTCCCACAATGTAACTATCATATAGAATAGTGTAACAACACTGCTGGTGTCCCCACAATGTAACTATCATATAGAATAGTGTAACAACACTGCTGGTGTTCCCACAATGTAACTATCATATAGAATAGTGTAGTAACACTGTTGGTGTTCCCACAATGTAACAATCATATAGAATAGTGTAACAACACTGCTGGTCTTCCCACAATGTAACTATAATATAGAATAGTGTAGGAACACTGCTGGTGTTCCCATAATGTCACTATCACATAGAATAGTGTAGCAACACTGCTGGTGTTCCCACAATGTAACTATCATATAGAATAGTGTAGCAACACCGCTGGTGTTCCCACAATGTCACTATCATATAGAATAGCGTAGCAACACTGCTGGTGTTCCCACAATGTAACTATCATATAGAATAGTGTAGCAACACTGCTGGTGTTCCCACAATGTCACTATCATATAGAATAGTGTAGCAACACTGCTGGTGTTCCCACAATGTCTCTATCATATAGAATAGTGTAGCAACACTGCAGGTGTTCCCACAATGTCACTATCATATAGAATAGTGTAGCAACACTGCTGGTGTTACCACAATGTAACTATCATATAGAATAGTGTAGCAACACTGCTGGTGTTACCACAATGTAACTATCACATAGAATAGTGTAGCAACACTGCTGGTGTTACCACAATGTAACTATCATATAGAATAGTGTAGCAACACTGCTGGTGTTACCACAATGCAACTATCATATAGAATAGTGTAGCAACACTGCTGGTGTTCCCACAGTGTAACTATCATATAGAATAGTGTAGCAACACTGCTGGTGTTACCACAATGTAACTATCATATAGAATAGTGTAGCAACACTGCTGGTGTTCCCACAATGTAACTATCATATAGAATAGTGTAGCAACACTGCTGGTGTTCCCGCAATCTAACTATCATATAGAATAGTGTAGCAACACTGCTGGTGTTCCCACAATGTCACTATCATATAGAATAGTGTAGCAACACTGCTGGTGTTCCCGCAATCTAACTATCATTTGGAATAGTGTAGCAACACTGCTGGTGTTCCCACAATGTAACTATCATATAGAATAGTGTAGCAACACTGCTGGTGTTCCCACAATGTAACTATCATATAGAATAGTGTAGCAACACTGCTGGTGTTACCACAATGTAATTATCATATAGAATAGTGTAGCAACACTGCTAGTGTTCCCACAATGTAACTATCATATAGAATAGTGTAGCAACACTGCTGGTGTTCCCACAATGTAGCTATCATGTAGAATAGTGTAGCAACACTGCTAGTGTTCCCACAATGAAACTAACATATAGAATAGTGTAGTAACACTGCTTGTGTTCCCACAATGTAAATATCATATAGAATAGTGTAGCAACACTGCCGGTGTTGCTACAATGTAACTATCACATAGAATAGTGTAACAACACTGCTGGTGTTCCGACAATGTAACTATCATATAGAATAGTGTAGCAACACTGCTGGTGTTCCCACAATGTAACTATCATATAGAATAGTGTAGCAACACTGCTGGTGTTTCCACAATGTAACTATCATATAGAATAGTGTAGCAACACTGCTGGTGTTCCCACAATGTAACTATCATATAGAATAGTGTAGCAACACTGCTGGTGTTCCCACAATGTAACTATCATATAGAATAGTGTAGCAACACTGCTAGTGTTCCCACAATGTAACTATCATATAGAATAGTGTAGCAACGCACTGCTGGTGTTCCCACAATGTAACTATCATATAGAATAGTGAAGCAACACACTGCTGGTGTTCCCACAATGTAACTATCATATAGAATAGTGTAGCAACACACTGCTGGTGTTCCCACAATGTAACTATCATATAGAATAGTGTAGCAACACACTGCTGGTGTTCCCACAATGTAACTATCATATAGAATAGTGTAGAAACACACTGTTGGTGTTCCCACAATGTAACTATCATATAGAATAGTGTAGCAACACACTGCTGGTGTTCCCACAATGTAACTATCATATAGAATAGTGTAGCAACACACTGCTGGTGTTCCCACAATGTAACTATCATATAGAATTGTGTAGCAACACTGCTGGTTTTCCCACAATGTAACTATCATATAGAATAGTGTAGCAACACACTGCTGGTGTTCCCACAATGTAACTATCATATAGAATAGTGTAGCAACACACTGCTGGTGTTCCCACAATGTAACTATAATATATAATAGTGTAGCAACACTGCTGGTGTTCCCACAATGTAACTATCATATAGAATAGTGTAGCAGCACTGCTGGTGTTCCCACAATGCAACTATCATATAGAATAGTGTAGCAACACTGCTGGTGTTCCCACAATGTAACTATCATATAGAATAGTGTAGCAACACTGCTGGTGTTCCCACAATGTAACAATCATATAGAATAGTGTAGCAGCACTGCTGGTGTTCCTACAATGTAGCTATCATATAGAATAGTGTAGCAACACTGCTGGTGTTCCCACAATGTAACTATCATATAGAATAGTGTAGCAACACTGCTGGTGTTCCCACAATGTAACTATCATATAGAATAGTGTAGCAACACTGCTGGTGTTCCCACAATGTA
>NW_027195063.1:55000-65000 GCF_038502225.1 Cherax quadricarinatus
TTCGCTCAGTTAGAGTGTTCGGTTGGGCGAAATGTAGATTTAGCGAAGATTGTTGTAGATTTGCGTTCGTTAGAGTGTGCGAATTTTTGTCTGTTATGGTTTGTTAGGTGATAGTCTCCTGATGAAGGAACTAGGTACTGTCTCGCTCATTAGGCGACATTGCGAGGTGTAAGTAGGTAGAAGGTGACTAACCCAGGTACCTACTTACTGCTAGGTGAACAGGGACAGCAGGTGTAAGGTAACTAACACCCAGGTACCTACTTACTGCTAGGTGAACAGGGACAGCAGGTGTAAGGTAACTAACACCCAGGTACCTACCTCTATCATTATTATTATTATTATTATTATTATTATTATTATTATTATTATTATTATTATTATTATTATTATTATTATTATTATTATTATTATCGTAATTATTATTATTATTATTATTATTATTATTATTATTATTATTATTATTATTATTATTATTATTATTATTATTATTATCGTAATTATTATTATTATTATTATTATTATTATTATTATTATTATTATTATTATTATTATCGTAATTATTAATATTATTATAATTATTATTATTCTTGTTATTAATATTATTGCAAAGCGCTAAACCATAACGGAGTTAAATTACAGTAATTATACTGGGTTATTCAGGCTTATACCACGTTATCGGAGGTGATCCCAGCTTACCCTAGCTTATCCTAGCTTATCCCAGCTTATACCAGCTTATCCTAGCTTATCCTAGCTTATCCTAGCTTACCCTAGCTTATCCTAGCTTATCCTAGCTTATCCTAGCTTATCCTAGCTTACCCTAGCTTATCCTAGCTTATCTCAGCTTACCCTAGCTTATCCTAGCTTATCCTAGCTTATCCAAGTATTATCCCAGCTTACCCTAGCTTATCCAAGCTTATCCCAGCTTATCCAAGTATTATCCCAGCTTACCCAAGCTTATCCAAGCTTATCCCAGCTTATCCAAGTATTATCCCAGCTTACCCTAGCTTATCCAAGCTAATCCCAGCTTATCCAAGTATTATCCCAGCTTACCCTGGCTTATCCCAGCTTATCCCAGCTTATCCAAGTATTATCCCAGCTTACCCCGGCTTATCCCAGCTTATACCAGCTTATCCAAGTATTATCCCAGCTTACCCTAGCTTATCCAAGCTTATCCCAGCTTATCCAAGTATTATCCAAGCTTACCCTAGCTTATCCTAGCTTATACCAGCTTATCCAAGTATTATCCAAGCTTACCCTGGCTTATCCCAGTTTATCCAAGTATTATCCCAGCTTACCCTAGCTTATCCTAGCTTATCCCAGCTTATCCTAGGTAAAATTCAATCTGGGAAAACATTTACATGCGGTAAACCCGCAAGGATCGTCCAGCCAATATAATATTTACGTATTTCCCTCATTACGGATTATTTTATGCAATATAATCCTATCGAATCCTTTTTAAAGCAATTAAATCCTACTAAATCCTTGGTAATTTAATTTAATCCTACGTAATCCAATTAAATTCTATTTAATTTAATTTAATTCCATATAATCCTATTAAATACAGAATAATCCTATACAATTACAATATAATCCTCTATAATACTACCGAATCCTCTGTAAATCTATTTGCAAATTTACTGTAAACACCAGGGTCATTAAGGCTGGTTGGTTGGTTAATGGGGTTTAAAGTCTATCTACTACACCAGGGTCATTAAGACTGGTTGGTTGGTTATTGGGGTTTAAAGTCTATCTACTACACCAGGGTCATTAAGACTGGTTGGTTGGTTATTGGGGTTTAAAGTCTATCTACTACACCAGGGTCATTAAGACTGGTTAGTTGGTTAATGGGGTTTAAAGTCTATCTACTACACCAGGGTCATTAAGGCTGGTTGGTTGGTTAATGGGGTTTAAAGTCTATCTACTACACCAGGGTCATTAAGACTGGTTGGTTGGTTATTGGGGTTTAAAGTCTATCTACTACACCAGGGTCATTAAGACTGGTTGGTTGGTTAATGGGGTTTAAAGTCTATCTACTACACCAGGGTCATTAAGACTGGTTGGTTGGTTAATGGGGTTTAAAGTCTATCTACTACACCAGGGTCATTAAGACTGGTTGGTTGGTTAATGGGGTTTAAAGTCTATCTACTACACCAGGGTCATTAAGACTGGTTGGTTGGTTAATGGGGTTTAAAGTCTATCTACTACACCAGGGTCATTAAGACTGGTTGGTTGGTTAATGGGCTTTAAAGTCTATCTACTACACCAGGGTCATTAAGACTGGTTGGTTGGTTAATGGGGCTTAAAGTCTATCTACTACAACAGGGTCATTAAGACTGGTTGGTTGGTTAATGGGGTTTAAAGTCTATCTACTACAACAGGGTCATTAAGACTGGTTGGTTGGTTAATGGGGTTTAAAGTCTATCTACTACACAAGGGTCATTAAGACTGGTTGGTTGGTTAATGGGGTTTAAAGTCTATCTACTACACCAGGGTCATTAACACTGGTTGGTTGGTTAATGGGGTTTAAAGTCTATCTACTACACCAGGGTCATTAAGACTGGTTGGTTGGTTAATGGGGTTTAAAGTCTATCTACTACACCAGGGTCATTAAGACTGGTTGGTTGGTTAATGGGGTTTAAAGTCTATCTACTACACCAGGGTCATTAAGACTGGTTGGTTGGTTAATGGGGTTTAAAGTTTATCTACTACACCAGGGTCATTAAGACTGGTTGGTTGGTTAATGGGGTTTAAAGTCTATCTACTACACCAGGGTCATTAAGACTGGTTGGTTGGTTAATGGGGTTTAAAGTCTATCTACTACACCAGGGTCATTAAGACTGGTTGGTTGGTTAATGGGGTTTAAAGTCTATCTACTACACCAGGGTCATTAAGACTGGTTGGTTGGTTAATGGGGTTTAAAGTCTATCTACTACACGAGGGTCATTAAGACTGGTTGGTTGGTTAATGGGGTTTAAAGTCTATCTACTACACCAGGGTCATTAAGACTGGTTGGTTGGTTAATGGGGTTTAAAGTCTATCTACTACACCAGGGTCATTAAGACTGGTTGGTTGGTTAATGGGGTTTAAAGTCTATCTACTACACCAGGGTCATTAAGACTGGTTGGTTGGTTAATGGGGTTTAAAGTCTATCTACTACACGAGGGTCATTAAGACTGGTTGGTTGGTTAATGGGGTTTAAATTCTATCTACTACACCAGGGTCATTAAGGCTGGTTGGTTGGTTAATGGGGTTTAAAGTCTATCTACTACACCAGGGTCATTAAGACTGGTTGGTTGGTTAATGGGGTTTAAAGTCTATCTACTACACCAGGGTCATTAACACTGGTTGGTTGGTTAATGGGGTTTAAAGTCTATCTACTACACGAGGGTCATTAAGACTGGTTGGTTGGTTAATGGGCTTTAAAGTCTATCTACTACACCAGGGTCATTAAGACTGGTTAGTTGGTTAATGGGGTTTAAAGTCTATCTACTACACCAGGGTCATTAAGACTGGTTGGTTGGTTAATGGGGTTTAAAGTCTATCTACTACACCAGGGTCATTAAGGCTGGTTGGTTGGTTAATGGGGTTTAAAGTCTATCTACTACACCAGGGTCATTAAGACTGGTTGGTTGGTTAATGGGGTTTAAAGTCTATATACTACACCAGGGTCATTAAGACTGGTTGGTTGGTTAATGGGCTTTAAAGTCTATATACTACACCAGGGTCATTAAGACTGGTTGGTTGCTTAATGGGGTTTAAAGTCTATCTACTACACCAGGGTCATTAAGACTGGTTGGTTGGTTAATGGGGTTTAAAGTCTATCTACTACACCAGGGTCATTAAGACTGGTTGGTTGGTTAATGGGGTTTAAAGTCTATCTACTACACCAGGGTCATTAAGACTGGTTGGTTGGTTAATGGGGTTTAAAGTTTATCTACTACACCAGGGTCATTAAGACTGGTTGGTTGGTTAATGGGGTTTAAAGTCTATCTACTACACCAGGGTCATTAAGACTGGTTGGTTGGTTAATGGGGTTTAAAGTCTATCTACTACACCAGGGTCATTAAGACTGGTTGGTTCGTTAATGGGGTTTAAAGTCTATCTACTACACCAGGGTCATTAAGACTGGTTGGTTGGTTAATGGGGTTTAAAGTCTATCTACTACACGAGGGTCATTAAGACTGGTTGGTTGGTTAATGGGGTTTAAAGTCTATCTACTACACCAGGGTCATTAAGACTGGTTGGTTGGTTAATGGGGTTTAAAGTCTATCTACTACACCAGGGTCATTAAGACTGGTTGGTTGGTTAATGGGGTTTAAAGTCTATCTACTACACCAGGGTCATTAAGACTGGTTGGTTGGTTAATGGGGTTTAAAGTCTATCTACTACACGAGGGTCATTAAGACTGGTTGGTTGGTTAATGGGGTTTAAAGTCTATCTACTACACCAGGGTCATTAAGACTGGTTGGTTGGTTAATGGGGTTTAAAGTCTATCTACTACACGAGGGTCATTAAGACTGGTTGGTTGGTTAATGGGGTTTAAATTCTATCTACTACACCAGGGTCATTAAGGCTGGTTGGTTGGTTAATGGGGTTTAAAGTCTATCTACTACACCAGGGTCATTAAGACTGGTTGGTTGGTTAATGGGGTTTAAAGTCTATCTACTACACCAGGGTCATTAAGACTGGTTGGTTGGTTAATGGGGTTTAAAGTCTATCTACTACACCAGGGTCATTAACACTGGTTGGTTGGTTAATGGGGTTTAAAGTCTATCTACTACACCAGGGTCATTAAGACTGGTTGGTTAGTTAATGGGCTTTAAAGTCTATCTACTACACCAGGGTCATTAAGACTGGTTAGTTGGTTAATGGGGTTTAAAGTCTATCTACTACACCAGGGTCATTAAGACTGGTTGGTTGGTTAATGGGGTTTAAAGTCTATCTACTACACCAGGGTCATTAAGGCTGGTTGGTTGGTTAATGGGGTTTAAAGTCTATCTACTACACCAGGGTCATTAAGACTGGTTGGTTGGTTAATGGGGTTTAAAGTCTATATACTACACCAGGGTCATTAAGACTGGTTGGTTGGTTAATGGGCTTTAAAGTCTATCTACTATACCAGGGTCATTAAGACTGGTTGGTTGCTTAATGGGGTTTAAAGTCTATCTACTACACCAGGGTCATTAAGACTGGTTGGTTGGTTAATGGGGTTTAAAGTCTATCTACTACACAAGGGTCATTAAGACTGGTTGGTTGGTTAATGGGGTTTAAAGTCTATCTACTACACCAGGGTCATTAAGACTGGTTGGTTGGTTAATGGGGTTTAAAGTTTATCTACTACACCAGGGTCATTAAGACTGGTTGGTTGGTTAATGGGGTTTAAAGTCTATCTACTACACCAGGGTCATTAAGACTGGTTGGTTGGTTAATGGGGTTTAAAGTCTATCTACTACACCAGGGTCATTAAGACTGGTTGGTTGGTTAATGGGGTTTAAAGTCTATCTACTACACCAGGGTCATTAAGACTGGTTGGTTGGTTAATGGGGTTTAAAGTCTATCTACTACACGAGGGTCATTAAGACTGGTTGGTTGGTTAATGGGGTTTAAAGTCTATCTACTACACCAGGGTCATTAAGACTGGTTGGTTGGTTAATGGGGTTTAAAGTCTATCTACTACACCAGGGTCATTAAGACTGGTTGGTTGGTTAATGGGGTTTAAAGTCTATCTACTACACCAGGGTCATTAAGACTGGTTGGTTAATTAATGGGGTTTAAAGTCTATCTACTACACGAGGGTCATTAAGACTGGTTGGTTGGTTAATGGGGTTTAAAGTCTATCTACTACACCAGGGTCATTAAGACTGGTTGGTTGGTTAATGGGGTTTAAAGTCTATCTACTACACGAGGGTCATTAAGACTGGTTGGTTGGTTAATGGGGTTTAAATTCTATCTACTACACCAGGGTCATTAAGGCTGGTTGGTTGGTTAATGGGGTTTAAAGTCTATCTACTACACCAGGGTCATTAAGACTGGTTGGTTGGTTAATGGGGTTTAAAGTCTATCTACTACACCAGGGTCATTAAGACTGGTTGGTTGGTTAATGGGGTTTAAAGTCTATCTACTACACCAGGGTCATTAAGACTGGTTGGTTGCTTAATGGGGTTTAAAGTCTATCTACTACACCAGGGTCATTAAGGCTGGTTGGTTGGTTAATGGGGTTTAAAGTCTATCTACTACACCAGGGTCATTAAGGCTGGTTGGTTGGTTAATGGGGTTTAAAGTCTATCTACTACACCAGGGTCATTAAGACTGGTTGGTTGGTTAATGGGGTTTAAAGTCTATCGACTACACCAGGGTCATTAAGACTGGTTGGTTGGTTAATGGGGTTTAAAGTCTATCTACTACACCAGGGTCATTAAGACTGGTTGGTTGGTTAATGGGGTTTAAAGTCTATCTACTACACCAGGGTCATTAAGACTGGTTGGTTGGTTAATGGGGTTTAAAGTCTATCTACTACACCAGGGTCATTAAGACTGGTTGGTTGGTTAATGGGGTTTAAAGTCTATCTACTACACGAGGGTCATTAAGACTGGTTGGTTGGTTAATGGGGTTTAAAGTCTATCTACTACACCAGGGTCATTAAGACTGGTTGGTTGGTTAATGGGGTTTAAAGTCTATCTACTACACGAGGGTCATTAAGACTGGTTGGTTGGTTAATGGGGTTTAAATTCTATCTACTACACCAGGGTCATTAAGGCTGGTTGGTTGGTTAATGGGGTTTAAAGTCTATCTACTACACCAGGGTCATTAAGACTGGTTGGTTGGTTAATGGGGTTTAAAGTCTATCTACTACACCAGGGTCATTAAGACTGGTTGGTTGGTTAATGGGGTTTAAATTCTATCTACTACACCAGGGTCATTAAGACTGGTTGGTTGCTTAATGGGGTTTAAAGTCTATCTACTACACCAGGGTCATTAAGGCTGGTTGGTTGGTTAATGGGGTTTAAAGTCTATCTACTACACCAGGGTCATTAAGGCTGGTTGGTTGGTTAATGGGGTTTAAAGTCTATCTACTACACCAGGGTCATTAAGACTGGTTGGTTGGTTAATGGGGTTTAAAGTCTATCGACTACACCAGGGTCATTAAGACTGGTTGGTTGGTTAATGGGGTTTAAAGTCTATCTACTACACCAGGGTCATTAAGACTGGTTGGTTGGTTAATGGGGTTTAAAGTCTATCTACTACACCAGGGTCATTAAGACTGGTTGGTTGGTTAATGGGGTTTAAAGTCTATCTACTACACCAGGGTCATTAACACTGGTTGGTTGGTTAATGGGGTTTAAAGTCTATCTACTACACCAGGGTCATTAAGACTGGTTGGTTGGTTATTGGGGTTTAAAGTCTATCTACTACACCAGGGTCATTAACACTGGTTGGTTGGTTAATGGGGTTTAAAGTCTATCTACTACACCAGGGTCATTAACACTGGTTGGTAGGTTAATGGGGTTTAAAGTCTATCTACTACACCAGGGTCATTAAGACTGGTTGGTTGGTTATTGGGGTTTAAAGTCTATCTACTACACCAGGGTCATTAAGACTGGTTGGTTGGTTAATGGGGTTTAAAGTCTATCTACTACACCAGGGTCATTAAGACTGGTTGGTTGGTTAATGGGGTTTAAAGTCTATCTACTACACCAGGGTCATTAAGACTGGTTGGTTGGTTAATGGGGTTTAAAGTCTATCTACTACACCAGGGTCATTAAGACTGGTTGGTTGGTTAATGGGGTTTAAAGTCTATCTACTACACCAGGGTCATTAAGACTGGTTGGTTGGTTAATGGGGTTTAAAGTCTATCTACTACACCAGGGTCATTAAGGCTGCAGGTCACCTGGTCACCACAAATTGGTATTTAACGAAGTTGAAATATACATAGATATATATATATATATATATATATATATATATATATATATATATATATATATATATATATATATATATATATATATATATATATATATATATATATATATATTTATTTATATATTGCTATGTATTATGCTAGGCAGGAAAGGTGCTCTGACCAGGGTCTTTCTGGAGGACTTGTCATGGACCGGACGGGGGGCGTTGACCCTTGGTAGACCTTACTGGTAGGTAGTTAGAAAGGTCTTTGGTTCTTGAAGAACGACCCCAGGAAGACCATCCATGTAGGTAGGTAGACCAGGCTGTCTCCTGAACAACGACCCCAGGAAGACCATCCATGTAGGTAGGTAGACCAGGCTGTCTCCTGAAGAACGACCCCAGGAAGATCATCCATGTAGGTAGGTAGACCAGGCTGTCTCCTGAAGAACGACCCCAGGAAGACCATCCATGTTGGTAGGTAGACCAGGCTGTCTCCTGAAGAACGACCCCAGGAAGATCATCCATGTAGGTAGGTAGACCAGGCTGTCTCCTGAAGAACGACCCCAGGAAGATCATCCATGTAGGTAGGTAGACCAGGCTGTCTCCTGAAGAACGACCCCAGGAAGATCATCCATGTAGGTAGGTAGACCAGGCTGTCTCCTGAAGAACGACCCCAGGAAGACCAACCATGTAGGTAGTGAGACCAGACTGTCTCCTGAAGAACGACCCCAGGAAGACCATCCATGTAGGTAGGTAGACCAGGGTGTCTCCTGAAGAACGACCCCAAAAAGACCATCCATGTAGGTAGGTAGACCAGGGTGTCTCCTGAAGAACGACCCCAGGAAGACCATCCATGTAGGTAGGTAGACCAGGCTGTCTCCTGAAGAACGACCCCAGGAAGACCATCCATGTAGGTAGGTAGACCAGGCTGTCTCCTGAAGAACGACCCCAGGAAGACCAATTAACTAGCCACTACCATCCTGTGGATGGTAGTGGCTAGTTTATTGTGTACCTCATATCCATCCTGTGGATGGTAGTGGCTAGTTTATTGTGTACCTCATATCCATCCTGTGGATGGTAGTGGCTAGTTTATTGTGTACCTCATATCCATCCTGTGGATGGTAGTGGCTAGTTTATTGTGTACCTCATATCCATCCTGTGGATGGTAGTGGCTAGTTTATTGTGTACCTCCTATCCATCCTGTGCATGATAGTGCTAGTTTATTGTGTACCTCATATCCATCCTGTGGATGATAGTGGCTAGTTTATTGTGTACCTCATATCCATCCTGTGGATGGTAGTGGCTAGTTTATTGTGCACCTCACATCCATCCTGTGGATGGTAGTGGCTAGTTTATTGTGTACCTCATATCCATCCTGTGGATGGTAGTGGCTAGTTTATTGTGTACCTCATATCCATCCTGTGGATGACAGTGGCTAGTTTATTGTGTACCTCATATCCATCCTGTGGATGACAGTGGCTAGTTTATTGTGTACCTCATATCCATCCAGTGGATGGTAGTGGCTAGTTTATAGTGTACCACATATCCATCCTGTGGATGGTAGTGGCTAGTTTATTGTGTACCTCATATCCATCCTGTGGATGGTAGTGGCTAGTTTATTGTGTACCACATATCCATCCTGTGGATGGTAGTGGCTAGTTTATTGTGTACCTCACATCCATCCTGTGGATGGTAGTGGCTAGTTTATTGTGTACCTCACATCCATCCTGTGGATGGTAGTGGCTAGTTTATTGTGTACCTCATATCCATTCTGTGGATGGCAGTGGCTAGTTTATTGTGTACCTCATATCCATCCTGTGGATGGTAGTGGCTAGTTTATTGTGTACCTCATATCCATCCTGTGGATGGTAGTGCTAGTTTATTGTGTACATCATATCCATCCTGTGGATGGTAGTGGCTAGTTTATTGTGTACCTCATATTCATCCTGTGGATGGTAGTGGCTAGTTTATTCGGCACCTCATATCCACCCTGTGGATGGTAGTGGCTAGTTTATTGTGTACCTCATATCCATCTGTGGATGGTAGTGGCTAGTTTATTGTGCACCTCATATCCATCCTGTGGATAGTAGTGGCTAGT
>NW_027195063.1:70000-72500 GCF_038502225.1 Cherax quadricarinatus
TGTGACACCACCACACTGTGTGACACCACCACACTGTGTGACACCACCACACTGTGTGATACCACCACACTGTGACACCACCACACTGTGTGACACCACCACACTGTGTAACACCACCACACTGTGTAACACCACCACACTGTGTGACACCACCACACTGTGTGACACCACCACACTGTGTGACACCACCACACTGTGATACCACCACACTGTGACACCACCACACTGTGTGACACCACCACACTGTGTGACACCACCACACTGTGTGACACCACCACACTGTGTGACACCACCACACTGTGTGACACCACCACACTGTGTGACACCACCACACTGTGTGACACCACCACACTGTGTGACACCACCACACTGTGTGACACCACCACACTGTGCGACACCACCACACTGTGTGACACCACCACACTGTGTGGCACCACCACACTGTGACACCACCACACTGTGTGACACCACCACACTGTGTGACACCACCACACTGTGTGACACCACCACACTGTGTGACACCACCACACTGTGTGACACCACCACACTGTGTGACACCACCACACTGTGTGACACCACCACACTGTGTGACACCACCACACTGTGCGACACCACCACACTGTGTAACACCCCCACCTGTGACACACACACTGTGACACCACCACACTGTGCGACACCACCACACTGTGTAACACCACCACACTGTGACACCACCACACTGTGACACCACCACACTGTGACACCACCACACTGTGTGACACCACCACACTGTGTGACACCACCACACTGTGTGACACCACCACACTGTGTGACACCACCACACTGTGTGACACCACCACACTGTGTGACACCACCACACTGTGACACCACCACACTGTGTGACACACCACACTGTGTGACACCACCACACTGTGTGACACCACCACACTGTGTGACACCACCACACTGTGTGACACCACCACACTGTGTGACACCACCACACTGTGTGACACCACCACACTGTGCGACACCACCACACTGTGTGACACCACCACACTGTGTGGCACCACCACACTGTGACACCACCACACTGTGTGACACCACCACACTGTGTGACACCACCACACTGTGTGACACCACCACACTGTGTGACACCACAACACTGTGTGACACCACCACACTGTGTGACACCACCACACTGTGTGACACCACCACACTGTGTGACACCACCACACTGTGTGGCACCACCACACTGTGACACCACCACACTGTGTGACACCACCACACTGTGTGACACCACCACACTGTGTGACACCACCACACTGTGTGACACCACCACACTGTGTGACACCACCACACTGTGTGACACCACCACACTGTGTGACACCACCACACTGTGTGGCACCACCACACTGTGACACCACCACACTGTGTGACACCACCACACTCTGTGACACCACCACACTGTGTGACACCACCACACTGTGTGACACCACCACACTGTGTTACACCACCACACTGTGTGACACCACCACACTGTGTGGCACCACCACACTGTGACACCACCACACTGTGTGACACCACCACACTGTGTGACACCACCACACTGTGTGACACCACCACACTGTGTGACACCACCACACTGTGTGACACCACCACACTGTGTGACACCACCACACTGTGTGACACCACCACACTGTGACACCACCACACTGTGTGACACACCACACTGTGTGACACCACCACACTGTGTGACACCACCACACTGTGTGACACCACCACACTGTGTGACACCACCACACTGTGTGACACCACCACACTGTGTGACACCACCACACTGTGCGACACCACCACACTGTGTAACACCACCACACTGTGTAACACCACCACACTGTGTGACGCCACCACACTGTGTGACACCACCACACTGTGCGACACCACCACACTGTGTAACACCACCACACTGTGACACCACCACACTGTGACACCACCACACTGTGCGACACCACCACACTGTGCGACACCACCACACTGTGTAACACCACCACACTGTGACACCACCACACTGTGACACCACCACACTGTGCGACACCACCACACTGTGTAACACCACCACACTGTGACACCACCACACTGTGACACCACCACACTGTGTGACACCACCACACTGTGACACCACCACACTGTGACACCACCACACTGTGCGACACCACCACACTGTGCGACACCACCACACTGTGACACCACCACACTGTGCGACACCACCACACTGTGTAACACCACCACACTGTGACACCACCACACTGTGACACCACCACACTGTGTGACACCACACTGTGACACCACCACACTGTGCGACACCACCACACTGTGTGACACCACCACACTGTGACACCACCACACTGTGACACCACCACACTGTGTGACACCACCACACTGTGACACCACCACACTGTGCGACACCACCACACTGTGTGACACCACCACACTGTGACACCACCACACTGTGACACCACCACAC
>NW_027195063.1:80000-102500 GCF_038502225.1 Cherax quadricarinatus
CAGTGTATATACACTGAGAGGTGTATATCTCAGTGTATATACACTGAGAGGTGTATATCCCAGTGTATATACACTGAGAGGTGTATATCCCAGTGTATATACACTGGGCTTACGCCAGCAACAGACAACAGATACCGCTTAAAACGACCGTTAAAGCGGCAATGAAATTCGATTCAGGGGCCCGAGACACGCGGGATAGGCTAGGATAGTAGCCAGGGATAGTTAAACTACTATCCACTTAATCTGAGACGTGTAATGGAGGGTTGTAAATTGATTGTGTACAAGTGAAAATGTTCGTAAAACGACGTATCGGATTTTATAAGGCATTTTGGACCTTACGGATTGTTGTAGTGGTGGTAGTGTGAGGGTTAGTTGTGGATTGTTGTAGTTGTGGTGGTGGTGGTGTGTACCTCGTATCTATCCACTGGATGGATATGAGGTACACAATAAACTAGCCACTACCATCCACAGGATGGATATGAGGTACACAATAAACTAGCCACTACCATCCACAGGATGGATATGAGGTACACAATAAACTAGCCACTACCATCCACAGGATGGATATGAGGTACACAATAAACTAGCCACTACCATCCACAGGATGGATATGAGGTACACAATAAACTAGCCACTACCATCCACAGGATGGATATGAGGTACACAATAAACTAGCCACTACCATCCACTGGATGGATATGAGGTACACAATAAACTAGCTACTACCATCCACAGGATGGATATGAGGTACACAATAAACTAGCTACTACCATCCACAGGATGGATATGAGGTACACAATAAACTAGCTACTACCATCCACAGGATGGATATGAGGTACACAATAAACTAGCCACTACCATCCACAGGATGGATATGAGGTACACAATAAACTAGCCACTACCATCCACAGGATGGATATGAGGTACACAATAAACTAGCCACTACCATCCACAGGATGGATATGAGGTACACAATAAACTAGCCACTACCATCCACAGGATGGATATCAGGTACACAATAAACTAGCTACTACCATCCACAGGATGGATATGAGGTACACAATAAACTAGCCACTACCATCCACAGGATGGATATGAGGCACACAATAAACTAGCCACTACCATCCACAGGATGGATATGAGGTACACAATAAACTAGCCACTACCATCCACAGGATGGATATGAGGTGCACAATAAATTAGCCACTACCATCCACAGGATGGATATGAGGTACACAATAAACTAGCCACTACCATCCACAGGATGGATATGAGGTACACAATAAACTAGCCACTACCATCCACAGGATGGATATGAGGTACACAATAAACTAGCCACTACCATCCACAGGATGGATATGAGGTACACAATAAACTAGCCACTACCATCCACAGGATGGATATGAGGTACACAATAAACTAGCCACTACCATCCACAGGATGGATATGAGGTACACAATAAACTAGCCACTATCATCCACAGGATGGATATGAGGTACACAATAAACTAGCCACTATCATCCACAGGATGGATATGAGGTACACAATAAACTAGCCACTACCATCCACAGGATGGATATGAGGTACACAATAAACTAGCCACTACCATCCACAGGATGGATATGAGGTACACAATAAACTAGCCACTACCATCCACAGGATGGATATGAGGTACACAATAAACTAGCTACTATCATCCACAGGATGGATATGAGGTACACAATAAACTAGCCACTATCATCCACAGGATGGATATGAGGTACACAATAAACTAGCCACTATCATCCACAGGATGGATATGAGGTACACAATAAACTAGCCACTATCATCCACAGGATGGATATGAGGTACACAATAAACTAGCCACTACCATCCACAGGATGGATATGAGGTACACAATAAACTAGCCACTACCATCCACAGGATGGATATGAGGTACACAATAAACTAGCCACTACCATCCACAGGATGGATATGAGGTACACAATAAACTAGCCACTATCATCCACAGGATGGATATGAGGTACACAATAAACTAGCCACTACCATCCACAGGATGGATATGAGGTACACAATAAACTAGCCACTATCATCCACAGGATGGATATGAGGTACACAATAAACTAGCCACTACCATCCACAGGATGGATATGAGGTACCCAATAAACTAGCCACTATCATCCACAGGATGGATATGAGGTACACAATAAACTAGTCACTACCATCCACAGGATGGATATGAGGTACACAATAAACTAGCCACTACCATCCACAGGATGGATATGAGGTACGCAATAAACTAGCCACTACCATCCACAGGATGGATATGAGGTACACAATAAACTAGCCACTACCATCCACAGGATGGATATGAGGCACACAATAAACTAGCCACTACCATCCACAGGATGGATATGAGGTACACAATAAACTAGCCACTACCATCCACAGGATGGATATGAGGTGCACAATAAATTAGCCACTACCATCCACAGGATGGATATGAGGTGCACAATAAATTAGCCACTACCATCCACAGGATGGATATGAGGTACACAATAAACTAGCCACTACCATCCACAGGATGGATATGAGGTGCACAATAAATTAGCCACTACCATCCACAGGATGGATATGAGGTACACAATAAACTAGCCACTACCATCCACAGGATGGATATGAGGTACACAATAAACTAGCCACTACCATCCACAGGATGGATATGAGGTACACAATAAACTAGCCACTACCATCCACAGGATGGATATGAGGTGCACAATAAATTAGCCACTACCATCCACAGGATGGATATGAGGTACACAATAAACTAGCCACTACCATCCACAGGATGGATATGAGGTACACAATAAACTAGCCACTACCATCCACAGGATGGATATGAGGTACACAATAAACTAGCCACTACCATCCACAGGATGGATATGAGGTACACAATAAACTAGCCACTACCATCCACAGGATGGATATGAGGTACACAATAAACTAGCCACTACCATCCACAGGATGGATATGAGGTACACAATAAACTAGCCACTATCATCCACAGGATGGATATGAGGTACACAATAAACTAGCCACTATCATCCACAGGATGGATATGAGGTACACAATAAACTAGCCACTACCATCCACAGGATGGATATGAGGTACACAATAAACTAGCCACTACCATCCACAGGATGGATATGAGGTACACAATAAACTAGCCACTACCATCCACAGGATGGATATGAGGTACACAATAAACTAGCCACTACCATCCACAGGATGGATATGAGGTACACAATAAACTAGCCACTACCATCCACAGGATGGATATGAGGTACACAATAAACTAGCCACTACCATCCACAGGGTGGATATGAGGTACACAATAAACTAGCCACTACCATCCACAGGATGGATATGAGGTACACAATAAACTAGCCACTACCATCCACAGGATGGATATGAGGTACACAATAAACTAGCCACTACCATCCACAGGATGGATATGAGGTGCACAATAAACTAGCCACTACCATCCACAGGGTGGATATGAGGTACACAATAAACTAGCCACTACCATCCACAGGATGGATATGAGGTACACAATAAACTAGCCACTACCTTCCACAGGATGGATATGAGGTACACAATAAACTAGCCACTACCATCCACAGGATGGATATGAGGTACACAATAAACTAGCCACTACCATCCACAGGATGGATATGAGGTACACAATAAACTAGTCACTACCATCCACAGGATGGATATGAGGTACACAATAAACTAGCCACTACCATCCACAGGATGGATATGAGGTACACAATAAACTAGCCACTACCATCCACAGGATGGATATGAGGTACACAATAAACTAGCCACTACCATCCACAGGATGGATATGAGGTACACAATAAACTAGCCACTACCATCCACAGGATGGATATGAGGTACACAATAAACTAGCCACTACCATCCACAGGATGGATATGAGGTACACAATAAACTAGCTACTATCATCCACAGGATGGATATGAGGTACACAATAAACTAGCCACTATCATCCACAGGATGGATATGAGGTACACAATAAACTAGCCACTATCATCCACAGGATGGATATGAGGTACACAATAAACTAGCCACTATCATCCACAGGATGGATATGAGGTACACAATAAACTAGCCACTACCATCCACAGGATGGATATGAGGTACACAATAAACTAGCCACTACCATCCACAGGATGGATATGAGGTACACAATAAACTAGCCACTACCATCCACAGGATGGATATGAGGTACACAATAAACTAGCCACTATCATCCACAGGATGGATATGAGGTACACAATAAACTAGCCACTACCATCCACAGGATGGATATGAGGTACACAATAAACTAGCCACTATCATCCACAGGATGGATATGAGGTACACAATAAACTAGCCACTACCATCCACAGGATGGATATGAGGTACACAATAAACTAGCCACTATCATCCACAGGATGGATATGAGGTACACAATAAACTAGTCACTACCATCCACAGGATGGATATGAGGTACACAATAAACTAGCCACTACCATCCACAGGATGGATATGAGGTACGCAATAAACTAGCCACTACCATCCACAGGATGGATATGAGGTACACAATAAACTAGCCACTACCATCCACAGGATGGATATGAGGTACACAATAAACTAGCCACTATCATCCACAGGATGGATATGAGGTGCACAATAAACTAGCCACTACCATCCACAGGATGGATATGAGGTACACAATAAACTAGCTACTACCATCCACTGGATGGATATGAGGTACACAATAAACTAGCCACTACCATCCACAGGATGGATATGAGGTACACAATAAACTAGCCACTATCATCCACAGGATGGATATGAGGTACACAATAAACTAGCCACTACCATCCACAGGATGGATATGAGGTACAAAATAAACTAGGCACTACCATCCACAGGATGGATATGAGGTACACAATAAACTAGCCACTACCATCCACAGGATGGATATGAGGTAGACAATAAACTAGCCACTACCATCCACAGGATGGATATGAGGTACACAATAAACTAGCCACTACCATCCACAGGATGGATATGAGGTACACAATAAACTAGCCACTACCATCCACAGGATGGATATGAGGTACACAATAAACTAGCCACTATCATCCACAGGATGGATATGAGGTACACAATAAACTAGCCACTACCATCCACTGGATGGATATGAGGTACACAATAAACTAGCTACTACCATCCACAGGATGGATATGAGGTACACAATAAACTAGCCACTACCTTCCACAGGATGGATATGAGGTACACAATAAACTAGCCACTACCATCCACAGGGTGGATATGAGGTACACAATAAACTAGCTACTACCATCCACAGGATGGATATGAGGTACACAATAAACTAGCCACTACCATCCACAGGATGGATATGAGGAACACAATAAACTAGCTACTACCATCCACAGGATGGATATGAGGTACACAATAAACTAGCTACTACCATTCACAGGATGGATATGAGGTACACAATAAACTAGCCACTACCATCCACAGGATGGATATGAGGTACACAATAAACTAGCCACTACCATCCACAGGATGGATATGAGGTACACAATAAACTAGCCACTACCATCCACAGGGTGGATATGAGGTACACAATAAACTAGCCACTACCATCCACAGGATGGATATGAGGTACACAATAAACTAGCCACTACCATCCACAGGATGGATATGAGGTACACAATAAACTAGCCACTACCATCCACAGGATGGATATGAGGTACACAATAAACTAGCCACTACCATCCACAGGATGGATATGAGGTGCACAATAAACTAGCCACTACCATCCACAGGGTGGATATGAGGTACACAATAAACTAGCCACTACCATCCACAGGATGGATATGAGGTACACAATAAACTAGCCACTACCATCCACAGGATGGATATGAGGTACACAATAAACTAGCCACTACCATCCACAGGATGGATATGAGGTGCACAATAAACTAGCCACTACCATCCACAGGGTGGATATGAGGTACACAATAAACTAGCCACTACCATCCACAGGATGGATATGAGGTACACAATAAACTAGCCACTACCTTCCACAGGATGGATATGAGGTACACAATAAACTAGCCACTACCATCCACAGGATGGATATGAGGTACACAATAAACTAGCCACTACCATCCACAGGATGGATATGAGGTACACAATAAACTAGTCACTACCATCCACAGGATGGACATGAGGTGCACAATAAACTAGCCACCACCATCCACAGGATGGACATGAGGTACACAGTAAATATTCTATGGAAAGGGACCATAGACACAGGAGTCGTCCAACAGCCTAGACACAAGGGTCATCCCACAGTCACTAAAAACGTCAGACATACCCCGCTCCACAGAGGTGGCAGTAAAGCCCCACTCCACAAAGATGGCAGTAAAGCCCCACTCCACAGAGGTGGCAGTAAAGTCCCACTCCACAGAGGTGGCAGTAAAGCCCCACTCCACAAAGATGGCAGTAAAGCCCCACTCCACAGAGGTGGCAGTAAAGTCCCACTCCACAAAGGTGGCAGTAAAGTCCCACTCCACAAAGGTGGCAGTAAAGCCCCACTCCACAAAGGTGGCAGTAAAGCACCACTCCACAAAGGTGGCAGTAAAGTCCCACTCCACAAAGGTGGCAGTAAAGTCCCACTCCACAAAGGTGGCAGTAAAGCATCACTCCACAAAGGTGGCAGTAAAGCACCACTCCACAAAGGTGGCAGTAAAGTCCCACTCCACAAAGGTGGCAGTAAAGCATCACTCCACAAAGGTGGCAGTAAAGCATCACTCCACAAAGGTGGCAGTAAAGCCCCACTCCACAAAGGTGGCAGTAAAGCACCACTCCACAAAGGTGGCAGTAAAGCATCACTCCACAAAGGTGGCAGTAAAGTCCCACTCCACAAAGGTGGCAGTAAAGCATCACTCCACAAAGGTGGCAGTAAAGCCCCACTCCACAAAGGTGGCAGTAAAGCACCACTCCACAAAGGTGGCAGTAAAGCATCACTCCACAAAGGTGGCAGTAAAGTCCCACTCCACAAAGGTGGCAGTAAAGTCCCACTCCACAAAGGTGGCAGTAAAGCATCACTCCACAAAGGTGTCAGTAAAGTCCCACTCCACAAAGGTGGCAGTAAAGCATCACTCCACAAAGGTGGCAGTAAAGCCCAACTCCACAAAGGTGGCAGTAAAGCATCACTCCACAAAGGTGGCAGTAATGTCCCACTCCACAAAGGTGGCAGTAAAGTCCCACTCCACAAAGGTGGCAGTAAAGCATCACTCCACAAAGGTGGCAGTAAAGTCCCACTCCACAAAGGTGGCAGTAAAGCATCACTCCACAAAGGTGGCAGTAAAGCATCACTCCACAAAGGTGGCAGTAAAGCCCCACTCCACAAAGGTGGCAGTAAAGCACCACTCCACAAAGGTGGCAGTAAAGCATCACTCCACAAAGGTGGCAGTAAAGTCCCACTCCACAAAGGTGGCAGTAAAGTCCCACTCCACAAAGGTGCCAGTAAAGCATCACTCCACAAAGGTGGCAGTAAAGTCCCACTCCACAAAGGTGGCAGTAAAGCATCACTCCACAAAGGTGGCAGTAAAGCCCAACTCCACAAAGGTGGCAGTAAAGCATCACTCCACAAAGGTGGCAGTAATGTCCTACTCCACAAAGGTGGCAGTAAAGTCCCACTCCACAAAGGTGGCAGTGAAGCATCACTCCACAAAGGTGGCAGTAAAGTCCCACTCCACAAATGTGGCAGTAAAGCATCACTCCACAAAGGTGGCAGTAATGTCCCACTCCACAAAGGTGGCAGTAAAGTCCCACTCCACAAAGGTGGCAGTAAAGCATCACTCCACAAAGGTGGCAGTAAAGCATCACTCCACAAAGGTGGCAGTAAAGCCCCACTCCACAAAGGTGGCAGTAAAGTCCCACTCCACAAAGGTGGCAGAAAAGCATCACTCCACAAAGGTGCCAGTAAAGTCCCACTCCACAAAGGTGGCAGTAAAGCATCACTCCACAAAGGTGGCAGTAAAGTCCCACTCCACAAAGGTGGCAGTAAAGCATCACTCCACAAAGGTGGCAGTAAAGCATCACTCCACAAAGGTGGCAGTAAAGTCCCACTCCACAAAGGTGGCAGTAAAGCATCACTCCACAAAGGTGGCAGTAAAGCATCACTCCACAAAGGTGGCAGTAAAGTCCCATTCCGCAAAGGTGGCAGTAAAGCATCACTCCACAAAGGTGGCAGTAATGTCCCACTCCACAAAGGTGGCAGTAAAGTCCCACTCCACAAAGGTGGCAGTAAAGCATCACTCCACAAAGGTGGCAGTAAAGCATCACTCCACAAAGGTGGCAGTAAAGCCCCACTCCACAAAGGTGGCAGTAAAGTCCCACTCCACAAAGGTGGCAGAAAAGCATCACTCCACAAAGGTGGCAGTAAAGTCCCACTCCACAAAGGTGGCAGTAAAGCATCACTCCACAAAGGTGGCAGTAAAGTCCCACTCCACAAAGGTGGCAGTAAAGCATCACTCCACAAAGGTGGCAGTAAAGTCCCACTCCACAAAGGTGGCAGTAAAGCATCACTCCACAAAGGTGGCAGTAAAGCATCACTCCACAAAGGTGGCAGTAAAGCATCACTCCACAAAGGTGGCAGTAAAGCATCACTCCACAAAGGTGGCAGTAAAGCATCACTCCACAAAGGTGGCAGTAAAGCATCACTCCACAAAGGTGGCAGTAAAGTCCCACTCCACAAAGGTGGCAGTAAAGCATCACTCCACAAAGGTGGCAGTAAAGCCCCACTCCACAAAGGTGGCAGGAAAGCATCACTCCACAAAGGTGGCAGTAAAGTCCCACTCCACAAAGGTGGCAGTAAAGCATCACTCCACAAAGGTGGCAGTAAAGCCCCACTCCACAAAGGTGGCAGTAAAGCATCACTCCACAAAGGTGGCAGTAAAGCATCACTCCACAAAGGTGGCAGTAAAGTCCCACTCCACAAAGGTGGCAGTAAAGCATCACTCCACAAAGGTGGCAGTAAAGCATCACTCCACAAAGGTGGCAGTAAAGCATCACTCCACAAAGGTGGCAGTAAAGCATCACTCCACAAAGATGGCAGTAAAGCCCCACTCCACAAAGGTGGCAGTAAAGCATCACTCCACAAAGGTGGCAGTAAAGCATCACTCCACAAAGGTGGCAGTAAAGCATCACTCCACAAAGGTGGCAGTAAAGCATCACTCCACAAAGGTGGCAGTAAAGCATCACTCCACAAAGGTGGCAGTAAAGTCCCACTCCACAAAGGTGGCAGTAAAGCATCACTCCACAAAGGTGCCAGTAAAGCATCACTCCACAAAGGTGGCAGTAAAGTCCCACTCCACAAAGGTGGCAGTAAAGCATCACTCCACAAAGGTGGCAGTAAAGTCCCACTCCACAAAGGTGGCAGTAAAGCATCACTCCACAAAGGTGGCAGTAAAGCATCACTCCACAAAGGTGGCAGTAAAGTCCCACTCCACAAAGGTGGCAGTAAAGTCCCACTCCACAAAGGTGGCAGTAAAGCATCACTCCACAAAGGTGGCAGTAAAGTCCCACTCCACAAAGGTGGCAGTAAAGCATCACTCCACAAAGGTGCCAGTAAAGCATCACTCCACAAAGGTGGCAGTAAAGTCCCACTCCACAAAGGTGGCAGTAAAGCATCACTCCACAAAGGTGGCAGTAAAGTCCCACTCCACAAAGGTGGCAGTAAAGCATCACTCCACAAAGGTGGCAGTAAAGCATCACTCCACAAAGGTGGCAGTAAAGTCCCACTCCACAAAGGTGGCAGTAAAGTCCCACTCCACAAAGGTGGCAGTAAAGCATCACTCCACAAAGGTGGCAGTAAAGTCCCACTCCACAAAGGTGGCAGTAAAGCATCACTCCACAAAGGTGGCAGTAAAGCATCACTCCACAAAGGTGGCAGTAAAGTCCCACTCCACAAAGGTGGCAGTAAAGCACCACTCCACAAAGGTGGCAGTAAAGCATCACTCCACAAAGGTGGCAGTAAAGTCCCACTCCACAAAGGTGGCAGTAAAGTCCCACTCCACAAAGGTGGCAGTAAAGCATCACTCCACAAAGGTGGCAGTAAAGTCCCACTCCACAAAGGTGGCAGTAAAGCATCACTCCACAAAGGTGGCAGTAAAGCATCACTCCACAAAGGTGGCAGTAAAGCATCACTCCACAAAGGTGGCAGTAAAGCATCACTCCACAAAGGTGGCAGTAAAGTCCCACTCCACAAAGGTGGCAGTAAAGCATCACTCCACAAAGGTGGCAGTAAAGTCCCACTCCACAAAGGTGGCAGTAAAGCATCACTCCACAAAGGTGGCAGTAAAGCATCACTCCACAAAGGTGGCAGTAAAGCATCACTCCACAAAGGTGGCAGTAAAGTCCCACTCCACAAAGGTGGCAGTAAAGCATCACTCCACAAAGGTGGCAGTAAAGCATCACTCCACAAAGGTGGCAGTAAAGCATCACTCCACAAAGGTGGCAGTAAAGCATCACTCCACAAAGGTGGCAGTAAAGCATCACTCCACAAAGGTGGCAGTAAAGCATCACTCCACAAAGGTGGCAGTAAAGTCCCACTCCACAAAGGTGGCAGTAAAGCATCACTCCACAAAGGTGGCAGTAAAGTCCCACTCCACAAAGGTGGCAGTAAAGTCCCACTCCACAAAGGTGGCAGTAAAGTCCCACTCCACAAAGGTGGCAGTAAAGCATCACTCCACAAAGGTGGCAGTAAAGCATCACTCCACAAAGGTGGCAGTAAAGTCCCACTCCACAATGGTGGCAGTAAAGCATCACTCCACAAAGGTGGCAGTAAAGCATCACTCCACAAAGGTGGCAGTAAAGTCCCACTCCACAAAGGTGGCAGTAAAGCATCACTCCACAAAGGTGGCAGTAAAGCATCACTCCACAAAGGTGGCAGTAAAGTCCCACTCCACAAAGGTGGCAGTAAAGCATCACTCCACAAAGGTGGCAGTAAAGCATCACTCCACAAAGGTGGCAGTAAAGCATCACTCCACAAAGGTGGCAGTAAAGTCCCTCCACAAAGGTGGCAGTAAAGCATCACTCCACAAAGGTGGCAGTAAAGTCCCACTCCACAATGGTGGCAGTAAAGCATCACTCCACAAAGGTGGCAGTAAAGCATCACTCCACAAAGGTGGCAGTAAAGTCCCATTCCGCAAAGGTGGCAGTAAAGCACCACTCCACAAAGGTGGCAGTAAAGTCCCACTCCACAATGGTGGCAGTAAAGCATCACTCCACAAAGGTGGCAGTAAAGCATCACTCCACAAAGGTGGCAGTAAAGTCCCACTCCACAAAGGTGGCAGTAAAGCATCACTCCACAAAGGTGGCAGTAAAGCATCACTCCACAAAGGTGGCAGTAAAGTCCCAGTCCGCAAAGGTGGCAGTAAAGCATCACTCCACAAAGGTGGCAGTAATGTCCCACTCCACAAAGGTGGCAGTAAAGTCCCACTCCACAAAGGTGGCAGTAAAGCATCACTCCACAAAGGTGGCAGTAAAGTCCCACTCCACAAAGGTGGCAGTAAAGTCCCACTCCACAAAGGTGGCAGTAAAGCATCACTCCACAAAGGTGGCAGTAAAGTCCCACTCCACAAAGGTGGCAGTAAAGCATCACTCCACAAAGGTGGCAGTAAAGTCCACAAAGGTCCCACTCCACAAAGGTGGCAGTAAAGCATCACTCCACAAAGGTGGCAGTAAAGCATCACTCCACAAAGGTGGCAGTAAAGCATCACTCCACAAAGGTGGCAGTAAAGCATCACTCCACAAAGGTGGCAGTAAAGCATCACTCCACAAAGGTGGCAGTAAAGCATCACTCCACAAAGGTGGCAGTAAAGCATCACTCCACAAAGGTGGCAGTAAAGCATCACTCCACAAAGGTGGCAGTAAAGCACCACAAAGGTGGCACTCCACAAAGGTGGCAGTAAAGCATCACTCCACAAAGGTGGCAGTAAAGCATCACTCCACAAAGGTGGCAGTAAAGCATCACTCCACAAAGGTGGCAGTAAAGCATCACTCCACAAAGGTGGCAGTAAAGCATCACTCCACAAAGGTGGCAGTAAAGCATCACTCCACAAAGGTGGCAGTAAAGCCCCACTCCACAAAGGTGGCAGTAAAGCATCACTCCACAAAGGTGGCAGTAAAGCATCACTCCACAAAGGTGGCAGTAAAGCACCACTCCACAAAGGTGGCAGTAAAGCATCACTCCACAAAGGTGGCAGTAAAGCCCCACTCCACAAAGGTGGCAGTAAAGCATCACTCCACAAAGGTGGCAGTAAAGCCCCACTCCACAAAGGTGGCAGTAAAGTCCCACTCCACAAAGGTGGCAGTAAAGCATCACTCCACAAAGGTGGCAGTAAAGCCCCACTCCACAAAGGTGGCAGTAAAGTCCCACTCCACAAAGGTGGCAGTAAAGCATCACTCCACAAAGGTGGCAGTAAAGCATCACTCCACAAAGGTGGCAGTAAAGCATCACTCCACAAAGGTGGCAGTAAAGCCCCACTCCACAAAGGTGGCAGTAAAGTCCCACTCCACAAAGGTGGCAGTAAAGCATCACTCCACAAAGGTGGCAGTAAAGTGTCTACTCCTGAGGTGTGGTAAGCATCATCCTGAGGTGTGTGGCATCTCCTCCACAAGGTGGCCAGGTATCCTCCACAAGGGTGGCAGTAAGCATCCTCACACAAGAAGATGGCATTGGCCACTCCTGGTGTGGTGGCCTCATCTGGTGGTGATCATATCACTAAGGTGGCAGTAAAGCATCCTCCACAAAGGTGGCAGTAAACATCACTCCACAAGGTGGCAGTGCATCACTCACAAGGTGGCAGTAAAGTCCCACTCCACGGGCACAGTCAAGCATCACTCCACAAAGGTGCCAGTAAAGCATCATACTGAGTGGCAGTAAGTCCCATCACAAAGGTGGCAATTAGCATCACTCATAAAGTTTTAGTAAGCATCCTCCACAAAGGTGTAGTAAAGTCCCACTCCACACAAGGTGTGTTAAAGTATCACTCCTGGTGTGATGTATCATCACCAGGGTGGCAGTAAGTCCCACTCAAAAGGTGGCAGTAAGCATCCTCAAAGGTGGCAGTGAAGCATCCCACTCCCCACAAGGTGCCAGTAAAAAGCATCCTCCACAAGGTGATAAAGTCCTCCTGCAGGTGGCAGTAAGCATCATCTCACAAAGGTGGCAGTAAAGTCACTCTGAGGTGGCGGTAAGTATCACTCACAAGGTGGCAGTAAAGTCCCACTCCTGAGGTGGCGGTAAACATCACTCCACAAGGTGGCAGGAAAGCATCCTTTCAAGGTGGCAGTAAGCATCCTCCACAAGGTGGCAGTAAAGTCCCACTCCACAAGGTGTGTCAATATCCTCCACAAGGTGTGATAAATCATCCTCCAGGTGGCAGTAAAGTCCACTCCACAAGGTGACAGTGAACATCCTCCACAAGGTGGCAGGGAAAGCATCCACTCACAAGAAAGGAATTGTGAGTAAAGCATCACTCCTGAGGTGGCAGTGAGTCCCACTCCACAAGGTGGCGATGACATCATACAAGGTGGCAGTAAAGCATCACTCACAAGGTGGCAGTAAAGCATCACTCCACAAAGGTGGCAGTAAAGCATCTCCAAAGGTGGCAGGCATCACTCACGGGTGGCATTAAACATCACTCCTCGAAGGTGGCAGTAAGCATCACTCCACAAAAGTGTGGTAAATATCACAAGGTGGCAGTAAGCATCACTCACAGGTGGCAGTGAGCATGTCCACAAGGGTGGCGTGAGCAATCATCTGGTGGCAGTAACATCACTCACCAGGTGAGTAAAGTCCCCACTCCACAAGGTGGCAGTAAGCATCCTCCTGAGGTGGCAGTAAAGTCCCACTCCAGGTGGCGGTGGCCCTCCACGGTGTGATAAACATCACTCCTAAGGTGGCAGTAAGCCCCACTCCACAAGGTGGCAGTAAAGTCCCACTCCACAAAGTGGCAGTAAGCATCTCTCCACAAAGGTGGCAGTAAAGTCCACTCCACAAGGTGGCAGTAAAGCACCACTCCACGAGGTGGCATTGGCATCACTCCTGAGTGGCAGTGGTCACACTCCACAAGGTGGCAGTAAGCATATCATAAAGGGCGATGGCATCACTCCACAAGGTGCTTCAGTAAACCCCCACTCCACAAAGGTGGCAGTGTTACTCACGAGGTGGCAGTAAACATCACTCACGAGTGGCAGTAAAGCCCCACTCACAAAGGTGGCAGTGAAATTACTCACAAAGGTGGCAGTAAAGCCTACTCCAAGGTGGCACAGTGAGTCCCTCACAAAGGTGGCAGTGAAAGTCCTCCCCACAAGGTGGCAGTAAAGCCCATATAAAGTGGCAGTAAAGTCCTCACAAGAGACAGTAGAATCCTCCACAAAGGTGGCAGTGGCCTACTCACAAGGTGGCAGTAATTCCCCTCACAAGGTGGCATTGAGTCCTCAAAGTGGCAGTAGAGTCCCCTCACAAGGTGTGATAGCACCTACTCCACAAAGGTGGCAGTAAAGTCCCACTCCACAAGGTGGCAGTAAAGTCCACTCCACAGTGGCAGTAAAGCCCACTCACAAGGTGCAGTAAAGCCCACTCCTGGAGGTGGCAATGCGTCCCTCCACAAAGGTGGCAGTAAGTCCTCCTAGGAGGTGTGGTAGTCTATCTGGTGTGATGAGCCCCACTCCTGCAAGGTGAGTAAAGTCCCTCCACAAGGTGGCAGTGGCCCCACTCTGGTGGCAGTAAGCCCCATCTAAGTTGTGGTAAACCCCTATACAAAGGTGTGTTGGCCACTCCACAGGTGGCAGTAAAGTCCCACTCCCACAAGGTGGCAGTAAAGCCCCACTCCACAAAGGTGTGGTAAAGGTCCTCTCCTGAGGTGGCAATGAGCACCACTCCACAAAGGTGGCAGTTAAGCATCATAAAGGCTGGTAAAAGTCCTCACAAGGTGGCAGTAAGCACCACTCCTAGGGGTGGCAGTAAGGCCCACTCACACAGGTGGCAGTAAAGCACCACTCCACAAGGTGGCAGTAAAGGCCCACTCCACGAGGTGTGATGAAAGCACCACTCCTGAAAATTGGCATTAGTGTCACTCCTGAGGTGGCAGTGAAATTATCCACAAGGTGGCAGTAAGCCTCACTCACAAAGGGGTGGCAGTGCTTCCACTCCACAAGGGTGTGATAAGCACCACTCCTGAGGTGTGGTATTGCCTCACAAGGTGGCAGTAAAGCACCTCACAGGTGGCGTTGGCCCTCCACTCCACGAGGTGGCAGTGGTCCTCCACAAGGTGTGGTAAAAAGACCCACTCCACAAAGGTGGCAGTAAAGCATCCTCCTAAGGGTGTGATAGAGGCCCACTCCTAGGGTGTGATGAGCCACTCCACAAGGTGGCAGTCAGTTCCACTCCACGAGTGTTAAGTCCATCTGGGTGGCAGTAGTGTCCTTCTACAAGGTGGCAGTAAGTCCCTATCCCCAAGGTGGCAGTGAGTCCCACTCCTGAGAGTGCAGTGAGCCCACTCACGGTGTGGTAAAGCATCGCTCCTAGGGTGGCAGTGAGAGTCCATACAAGGTGGCGTAAAGCATCACTCAAATGGTGGCAGTAAAGTCCACTCTGCAAGGTGGCAGTGAGTCCTCACCAAGGTGTGATAAGTCCCACTCCACAAGGTGGCAGTAGGTTCCACTCACACCAGAGACATGTAAAGTCCCCACTCCACAAGGTGAAGTAAAGTTCCACTCCACAGGGTGGCATTGAGAGTCACTCCTGAGAGTGGCGTGATCCCACTCCACAAAGGTGGCAGTAAAGTCCCACTCCACAAAGGTGGCAGTAAAGTCCCACTCCACAAAGGTGGCAGTAAAGTCCCACTCCACAAAGGTGGCAATAAAGTCCCACTCCACAAAGGTGGCAGTAAAGCATCACTCCACAAAGGTGGCAGTAAAGTCCCACTCCACAAAGGTGGCAGTAAAGTCCCACACCACAAAGGTGGCAGTAAAGTCCCACTCCACAAAGGTGGCAGTAAAGTTCCACTCCACAAAGGTGGCAGTAAAGTCCCACTCCACAAAGGTGGCAGTAAAGTTCCACTCCACAAAGGTGGCAGTAAAGTCCCACTCCACAAAGGTGGCAGTAAAGTCCCACTCCACAAAGGTGGCAGTAAAGTTCCACTCCACAAAGGTGGCAGTAAAGCATCACTCCACAAAGGTGGCAGTAAAGTTCCACTCCACAAAGGTGGCAATAAAGTTCCACTCCACAAAGGTGGCAGTAAAGTTCCACTCCACAAAGGTGGCAGTAAAGCATCACTCCACAAAGGTGGCAGTAAAGTCCCACTCCACAAAGGTGGCAGTAAAGCACCACTCCACAAAGGTGGCAGTAAAGCATCACTCCACAAAGGTGGCAGTAAAGCATCACTCCACAAAGGTGGCAGTAAAGTCCCCCTCCACAAAGGTGGCAGTAAAGCCTCACTCCACAAAGGTGGCAGTAAAGTCCCACTCCACAAAGGTGGCAGTAAAGCTCCACTCCACAAAGGTGGCAGTAAAGCCCCACTCCACAAAGGTGGCAGTAAAGTCCCACTCCACAAAGGTGGCAGTAAAGTTCCATTCCACAAAGGTGGCAGTAAAGCATCACTCCACAAAGGTGGCAGTAAAGCATCACTCCACAAAGGTGGCAGTAAAGTTCCACTCCACAAAGGTGGCAGTAAAGCCCCACTCCACAAAGGTGGCAGTAAAGTCCCACTCCACAAAGGTGGCAGTAAAGTCCCACTCCACAAAGGTGGCAGTAAAGTCCCACTCCACAAAGGTGGCAGTAAATTCCCACTCCACAAAGGTGGCAGTAAAGCATCACTCCACAAAGGTGGCAGTAAAGTTCCACTCCACAAAGGTGGCAGTAAAGTTCCACTCCACAAAGGTGGCAGTAAAGCATCACTCCACAAAGGTGGCAGTAAAGTCCCACTCCAGAAAGGTGGCAGTAAAGTCCCACTCCACAAAGGTGGCAGTAAAGTCCCACTCCACAAAGGTGGCAGTAAATTCCCACTCCACAAAGGTGGCAGTAAAGTCCCACTCCACAAAGGTGGCAGTAAAGCCCCACTCCACAAAGGTGGCAGTAAAGTCCCACTCCACAAAGGTGGCAGTAAAGTCCCACTCCACAAAGGTGGCAGTAAAGTCCCATTCCACAAAGGTGGCAGCAAAGTCCCACTCCACAAAGGTGGCAGTAAAGTCCCACTCCACAAAGGTGGCAGTAAAGTCCCATTCCACAAAGGTGGCAGCAAAGTCCCACTCCAGAAAGGTGGCACTAAAGTCCCACTCCACAAAGGTGGCAGTAAAGTCCCACTCCACAAAGGTGGCAGTAAAGTCCCACTCCACAAAGGTGGCAGTAAAGTCCCACTCCACAAAGGTGGCAGTAAAGTCCCACTCCACAAAGGTGGCAGTAAAGTCCCACTCCACAAAGGTGGCAGTAAAGTCCCACTCCACAAAGGTGGCAGTAAAGCATCACTCCACAAAGGTGGCAGTAAAGTCCCACTCCACAAAGGTGGCAGTAAAGTCCCATTCCACAAAGGTGGCAGTAAAGTCCCACTCCACAAAGGTGGCAGTAAAGTCCCATTCCACAAAGGTGGCAGTAAAGTCCCACTCCACAAAGGTGGCAGCAAAGTCCCACTCCACAATGGTGGCAGTAAAGTCCCACTCCACAAAGGTGGCAGTAAAGTCCCATTCCACAAAGGTGGCAGCAAAGTCCCACTCCACAAAGGTGGCAGTAAAGTCCCACTCCACAAAGGTGGCAGTAAAGTCCCACTCCACAAAGGTGGCAGTAAAGCCCCACTCCACAAAGGTGGCAGTGAAGCATCAACAAAGAATTATAGACTGGTAGCACTAACGTCCCACATCATAAAATCTTTGAAAGGATCTAAGAAGCAAGATCACCAACCACTTGGATACCCAACAATTGTACAACCCAGGGCAGCATGGGTTTAGAACACGTCCCTCCTGCCTCTCACAACTACTGGACCACTATGACATGGTCTTGGATGGTCACTCCTGCCTCTCACAACTACTGGACCACTATGACATGGTCTTGGATGGTCCCTCCTGCCTCTCACAACTACTGGACCACTATGACATGGTCTTGGATGGCCCCTCCTGCCTCTCACAATTACTGGACCACTATGACATGGAATTGGATACACTGGAGGACAAACATTAATATACACAGACTTTGCAACAGCCGTCAGCAAGTGTGACCATGGTGTAATAGCACAAAATGCGTGATAAAGGAATATCTGGATCAGTTGGTAGATGGATCTATAACTTCCTGACAAATAGAACACGAAGAATAATAGTAAACGGTGTCTGAGGCGGCTATAGTGAAAATCTCTGTTCCACAATGCACAGTACTGGCTCCCAGTGTTCCGCAATGCACAGTACTGGCTCCCAGTGTTCCACAATGCACAGTACTGGTTCCCAGTGTTCCACAAGGCACAGTACTGGCTCCCAGTGTTCCACAAGGTACAGTACTGGCTCCCAGTGTTCCACAATGCACAGTACTGGCTCCCAGTGTTCCACAATGCACAGTACTGGCTCCCAGTGTTCCACAATGCACAGTACTGGCTCCCAGTGTTCCGCAAGGTACAGTACTGGCTCCCAGTGTTCCACAATGCACAGTACTGGTTCCCAGTGTTCCACAAGGCACAGTACTGGCTCCCAGTGTTCCACAAGGTACAGTACTGGCTCCCAGTGTTCCACAATGCACAGTACTGGCTCCCAGTGTTCCACAAGGCACAGTACTGGCTCCCAGTGTTCCACAAGGTACAGTACTGGCTCCCAGTGTTCCACAAGGCACAGTACTGTCTCCCAGTGTTCCACAAGGCACAGTACTGGTTCCCAGTGTTCCACAAGGTACGGTACTGGCTCCCAGTGTTCCACAAGGTACAGTACTGGCTACCAGTGTTCCACAAGGTACAGTACTGGCTCCCAGTGTTCCACAAGGTACAGTACTGGCTCCCAGTGTTCCACAAGGTACAGTACTGTCTCCCAGTGTTCCACAAGGCACAGTACTGGTTCCCAGTGTTCCACAAGGTACAGTACTGTCTCCCAGTGTTCCACAAGGCACAGTACTGGCTCCCAGTGTTCCACAAGGTACAGTACTGTCTCCCAGTGTTCCACAAGGCACAGTACTGGCTCCCAGTGTTCCACAAGGTACAGTACTGTCTCCCAGTGTTCCACAAGGTACAGTACTGGCTCCCAGTGTTCCACAAGGTACAGTACTGTCTCCCAGTGTTCCACAAGGCACAGTACTGGTTCCCAGTGTTCCACAAGGTACAGTACTGGTTCCAAGTGTTCCACAAGGTACAGTACTGGCTCCCAGTGTTCCACAAGGCACAGTACTGTCTCCCAGTGTTCCACAAGGTACAGTACTGGCTCTCAGTGTTCCACAAGGTACAGTACTGGTTCCCAGTGTTCCACAAGGTACAGTACTGGCTCCCAATGTTTCACAAAGCACATTACTGGATCCCAGTGTTCCACAAGGCACAGTACTGGCTCCCAGTGTTCCACAAGGTACAGTACTCTCTCCCAGTGTTCCACAAGGTGCAGTACTCGCTCCTAGTGTTCCACAAGGTACAGTGCTGTCTCCCAGTGTTCCACAAGGTACAGTACTGTCTCCCAGTGTTCCACAAGGCACAGTACTGGTTCCACAGTGTTCCACAAGGTACGGTACTGACTCCCAGTGTTCCACAAGGCACAGTACTGGTTCCACAGTGTTCCACAAGGTACAGTACTGACTCCCAGTGTTCCACAAGGCACAGTACTGTCTACCAGGGTTCCACAAGGTACAGTACTGTGTCCCAGTGTTCCACAAGGTACAGTACTGGCTCTCAGTGTTCCACAAGGTACAGTACGGACTCAAAGTGTTCCACAAGGTACAGTACTGGCTCCCAGTGTTCCACAAGGTACAGTACTGTCTCCCAGTGTTCCACAAGGTACAGTACTGGCTCCCAGTGTTCCACAAGGTACAGTACTGGCTCCCAGTGTTCCACAAGGTACAGTACTGGCTCCCAGTGTTCCACAAGGTACAGTACTGGCTCCCAGTGTTCCACAAGGTACAGTACTGTCTCCCAGTGTTCCACAAGGTACAGTACGGACTCAAAGTGTTCCACAAGGTACAGTACTGGCTCCCAGTGTTCCACAAGGCACAGTACTGGTTCCCAGTGTTCCACGAGGCACAGTACTGGTTCCCAGTGTTCCACAAGGTACAGTATTGGTTGTCTTCAAGACCCCTGGTTGTCTTCAAAGATCCATGGTTGTCTTCAAGACCCCTGGTTGTCTTCAAGACCCCTGGTTGTCTTCAAGACCCCTAGTTGTCTTCAAGACCCCTGGTTGTCTTCCAGGTCCCTGGTTATCTTCAAGATCCCTGGTTGTCTTCAAGACCCCTGGTTGTCTTCAAGACCCCTGGTTGTCTTCAAGACCCCTAGTTGTCTTCAAGACCCCTGGTTGTCTTCAAGACCCCTGGTTGTCTGCAAGACCCTTGGTTGTCTTCAAGACCCCTGGTTGTCTTCAAGACCCCTGGTTGTCTTCAAGACCCCTGGTTGTCTTCAAGACCCCTGGTTGTCTTCAAGACCCCTGGTTGTCTTCAAGACTCCTGGTTGTCTTCAAGACCCTTGGTTGTCTTCAAGACCCCTGGTTGTCTTCAAGACCCCTGGTTGTCTTCAAGACTCCTGGTTGTCTTCAAGACCCCTGGTTGTCTTCAAGACCCCTGGTTGTCTTCAAGACTCCTGGTTGTCTTCAAGACCCCTGGTTGTCTTCAAGACCCCTGGTTGTCTTCAAGACCCCTGGTTGTCTTCAAGACCCCTGGTTGTCTTCAAGACCCTTGGTTGTCTTCAAGACCCTTGGTTGTCTTCAAGACCCCTGGATGTCTTCAAGACCCCTGGTTGTCTTCAAGACCCTTGGTTGTCTTCAAGACCCCTGGTTGTCTTAAAGATCCCTGGTTGTCTTCAAGACTCCTGGTTGTCTTCAAGACCCCTGGTTGTCTTCAAGACCCCTGGTTGTCTTCAAGACCCCTGGTTGTCTTCAAGACCCCTGGTTGTCTTCAAGACCGCTGGTTGTCTTCAAGACCCCTGGTTGTCTTCAAGAGGGAGGTGGACAGACACACAGTTCCTGACCAGGCCAGTAGTAACAACCTATTTGATCAGCTTCTGATCCACCACCAGGCCTGGTCATGGACCGCCCAGCGGGGGCGCTGACCCCCGATACACCCTCCAGGTATACTCCAGGTATACCGTCCACAGGATAGGCAATTCGTTAATCTGAGTTTAAGTGTTAGTGGCCCTTGAGGGTAGTAGTGTGGGTTAAGGGATCGTATTACCCGCAATAAGTGAATAGGAGTGGATAGAAGTGGGTAAATGTTTACTTACGACCTCTAGTCTTGTTCAGTGCAGTGGTGTGTGTGTTTGTTGTGTGTGTGTGTGTGTGTGTGTGTGTGTGTGTGTGTGTGTGTGTGTGTGTGTGTGTGTGTGTGTGTGTGTGTGTGTGTGTGTGTGTGTGTGTGTGTGTGTGTGTGTGTGTGTGTTGTGTGTGTGTGTGTGTGTGTTGTGTGTGTTGTGTGTGTGTGTGTGTGTGTGAGTGTGTGTGTGTGAGTGTGAGTGTGTGTGTGTGCAGTGTGTGTGTGTTTGTTGTGTGTGTGTGTGTGTTGTATGTGTGTGTGTGTGTGTGTTTGTTGTCTGTGTGTGTGTGTGTGTGTTTGTTGTGTGTGTGTGTGTGTGTGTTTGTTGTATGTGTGTGTGTGTGTGTGTTTGTTGTGTGTGTGTTTGTTGTGTGTGTGTGTGTTGTGTGTGTGTGTGTGTGTGTGGTGTGTGTGTGTGTGTGTGTGTGTGTGTGTGTGTTGTGTGTGTGTGTGTGTGTGTGTGTGTGTGTGTGTGTGTGTGTGTGTGTGTGTGTGTGTGTTTGTTGTGTGTGTGTGTGTGAGTGTGTGTGTGTGTGTGTGTGTGTGTGTGTGTGTGTGTGTGTGCTAGTGTGTGTGTGTGTGTGTGTGTGTGAGTGTGAGTGTGTGTGTGTGTGTGTGTGTGTTTGTTGTGTGTGTGTGTGTGTGTGTGTGTGTGTGTGTGTGTGTGTGTGTGTGTGTGTGTGTGTGTGTTTGTTGTGTGTGTGTGTGTGTGTGTTTGTTGTGTGTGTGTGTGTGTGTGTGTGTGTTTGTTGTGTGTTTGTTTGTTGTGTGTGTGTGTGTTGTGTGTGTGTGTGTGTGTGTGGTGTGTGTGTGTGTGTGTGTGTGTGTGTGTGTGTGTGTGTGTGTGTGTGTGTGTGTGTGTGTGTGTGTGTGTGTGTGTGTTTGTTGTGTGTGTGTGTGTGTGTGTTTGTTGT
>NW_027195063.1:107500-130000 GCF_038502225.1 Cherax quadricarinatus
TTTGATTCTTTCGTGCCACTCCTCATACTTGTTTGCTATTCCATCTGCATTTGTATACCACACCTTCAACTTCTTTTCTAAGACTGTGGTCTGGGAAGTATATTGGGGTTTGGGAAGTGGGAGACCTGGTAAGGAACTGTGGGTTGTTGCTGTGGGAGTGAAGTTTGTAATGTAGTGGGTGGGGGCATTGGATGTGGCATGGGTGTTTTGATTTAGAGTGTTTGGTTGCACTGGGGTTGACCTGGTTGGGAGGCTTCTATAGAAAGTTGTGAGGGAGGCTGTATTTGATCTTCTTCCTGGGTCTGGGATCTCCTGTCTGTCTTCTCCATCCCCTCTCTTTCCTCCTTTCGCCTTTGTACCATCTCTCTCAGTTTCTTCCTTTCTTCTTGTGTTCTGTCGCGGTCGAGATACACCTTCCTGTATGCCGTCATGTCCCTTAATCGTGCTTTCTCCTGCAGGATCCTGGTCCGAGTTGCTTCTGCCTTGAAGGTCACTCTCACTGGCCGGGTTCTTTTTTTTACAAACCCCCCTATTCTCCGAAAATTTTCCAGCTGGGTCATATCGTCTTCTCCTATTGCTTTCATGATGCTTTCAATTGCTTTTTTTTCCCCTTGTTTTCTTGCTTCATATGTTTCCCAAACACACACACAACACACACACACTATTCCACTTACTGACTACTCTGTGGCTGAAGAAATACTTCCTAACATCCCTGTGATTCATCTGTGTCTTCAGCTTCCAACTGTGTCCCCTTGTTACTGTGTCCAATCTCTGGAACATCCTGTCTTTGTCCACCTTGTCAATTCCTCTCAGTATTTTGTATGTCGTTATCATGTCCCCCCTATCTCTCCTGTCCTCCAGTGTCGTCAGGTTGATTTCCCTTAACCTCTCCTCGTAGGACATACCTCTTAGCTCTGGGACTAGTCTTGTTGCAAACCTTTGCACTTTCTCTAGTTTCTTCACGTGCTTGGCTAGGTGTGGGTTCCAAACTGGTGCCGCATACTCCAATATGGGCCTAACGTACACGGTGTACAGGGTCCTGAATGATTCCTTATTAAGATGTCGGAATGCTGTTCTGAGGTTTGCTAGGCGCCCATATGCTGCAGCAGTTATTTGGTTGATGTGCGCTTCAGGAGATGTGCCTGGTGTTATACTCACCCCAAGATCTTTTTCCTTGAGTGATGTTTGTAGTCTCTGGCCCCCTAGACTGTACTCCGTCTGCGGCCTTCTTTGCCCTTCCCCAATCTTCATGACTTTGCACTTGGTGGGATTGAACTCCAGGAGCCAATTGCTGGACCAGGTCTGCAGCCTGTCCAGATCTCTTTGTAGTTCTGCCTGGTCTTCGATCGAGTGAATTCTTCTCATCAACTTCACGTCATCTACAAACAGGGACACCTCAGAGTCTATTCCTTCCGTCATGTCGTTCACAAATACCAGAAACAGCACTGGTCCTAGGACTGACCCCTGTGTGTGTGTGTGTGTGTGTGTGTCCCAGGAGGTCCGCTAGGCAAGCCAGTATCAAGTTACCTAGCCGTGTAGACCCAGTAGCTAGGACTTAACCTCGTCCCAGGACTCCTACAAGAGTCTAGGCGGGTCCCAGGCTGTCCCAGACCGTCCTAGGAAGTCCTAAGGTCCCAGAAGGTCCCAGGAGGTCCGCTAGGCAAGTCAGTATTAAGTTACCTAGCCGTGTAGACCCAGTAGCTAGGACTTAACCTCGTCCCAGGACTCTTACAAGAGTCTAGGCGGGTCCCAGGCTATCCCAGACCGTCCTAGAAAGTCCTAAGGCCCCAGAAGGTCCCAGGAGGTCCGCTAGGCAAGCCAGTATCAAGTTACCTAGCCGTGTAGACCCAGTAGCTAGGACTTAACCTCGTCCCAGGACTCTTACAAGAGTCTAGGCGGGTCCCAGGTTGTCCCAGACCGTCCTAGAAAGTCCTAAGGTCCCAGAAGGTCCCAGGAGGTCCGCTAGGCAAGCCAGTATCAAGTTACCTAGCCGTGTAGACCCAGTAGCTAGGACTTAACCTCGTCCCAGGACTCTTACAAGAGTCTAGGCGGGTCCCAGGCTGTCCCAGACCGTCCTAGGAAGTCCTAAGGTCCCAGAAGGTCCCAGGAGGTCCGCTAGGCAAGCCAGTATCAAGTTACCTAGCCGTGTAGACCCAGCAGCTAGGACTTCACCTCCTCCTAGGACAACTCCTGTGTTTTCAATCATTGAGTAACATTTGTCTTGAAGGACCTGACAACGCTTCTCCTGTTGGTTCTTACTGTTTAAACAGTAGCTGAATAATACATACCCCCCTTCTGTTGACCAACGGGGGTAGGGGGGTGTTGGCAAACACGAAAGGGGAGGTTGTTGACCTAAGGGTTAAGGTGGTTAAGGGGTTTTAAGGGGAGACGAAAGAGTGATTGTTGAGTGTTAATTGGTTGGTTAATGGGTTTAAAGTCTATCTACTACACTAGGGTCATTAAGACTGGTTGGTTGGTTAATGGGGTTTAAAGTCTATCTACTACACCAGGGTCATTAAGACTGGTTGGTTGGTTAATGGGGTTTAAAGTCTATCTACTACACCAGGGTCATTAAGACTGGTTGGTTGGTTAATGGGGTTTAAAGTCTATCTACTACACCAGGGTCATTAAGACTGGTTGGTTGGTTAATGGGGTTTAAAGTCTATCTACTACACCAGGGTCATTAAGACTGGTTGGTTGGTTAATGGGGTTTTAAGTCTATCTACTACACCAGGGTCATTAAGACTGGTTGGTTAGTTAATGGGGTTTAAAGTCTATCTACTACACCAGGGTCATTAAGACTGGTTGGTTGGTTAATGGGATTTAAAGTCTATCTACTACACCAGAGTCATTAAGACTGGTTGGTTGTTTAATGGGGTTTAAAGTCTATCTACTACACCAGGGTCATTAAGACTGGTTGGTTGGTTAATGGGGTTTTAAGTCTATCTACTACACCAGGGTCATTAAGACTGGTTGGTTGGTTAATGGGGTTTAAAGTCTATCTACTACACCAGGGTCATTAAGACTGGTTGGTTGGTTAATGGAGTTTAAAGTCTATCTACTACACCAGGGTCATTAAGACTGGTTGGTTGGTTAATGAGGTTTAAAGTCTATCTTCTACACAACAAAGCTCTACATTGAGCCCATGTTTAGCCCTAGTGTTAAGCTCTATAACAGACCAATGTTTCACCCCGAGTTAAGCTCTAAGAAGAGCGAAACATTCTCTAAAATTTAAGCTCTCACACAACTCGAGGCCTTTTTAAGCGATGTTTCGGTCCGTCCCAGGGCGAAATGGGGACCAAAATGGGTGGAAAGCTTGACGAAAGGTCTGCTGAAGAGGTGGGATGGATAGGCCCCTCCAGTTCCTCAGATCAAGAGCGCCAGAGAGGTCAAAAGTTGTGTGTTTTTTGTAAAATTGGCGGGAAAGTTAGGCCCTTCTTCCTCTGGAAGAGAAATGTAAACAATGCTGAGAAACAAAATGGCCGCCACTCAATGCCCCTCCACGACCCTCCACGACCCTCCATGCCCTCCACGACCCTCCACGACGCTCCATGCCCCTCCACGACCCTCCATGCCCCTCCACGACCCTCCACGACCCTCCATGCCCTCCACGACCCTCCACGACCCTCCACGACGCTCCATGCCCCTCCACGACCCTCCATGCCCCTCCACGACCCTACATGCCCCTCCACGACCCTCCATGCCCCTCCACGACCCTCCATGCCCCTCCACGACCCTCCATGCCACTCCACGACCCTCCATGCCCCCACGACCCTCCATGCCCCTCCACGACCCTCCATGCCCCTCTACGACCCTCCATGCCCCTCTACGACCCTCCATGCCCCCCACGACCCTCCATGCCTCTCCACGACCCTCCATGCCCCTCCACGACCCTCCATGCCCCTCCACGACCCTCCATGCCTCTCCACGACCCTCCATGCCCCTCCACGACCCTCCATGCCCCTCTACGACCCTCCATGCCCCACACGACCCTCCATGCCCCTCCACGACCCTCCATGCCTCTCTACGGCCCTCTATGACCCTCTACGACCCTCCATGCCCCTTCAAGATCCTCCATGCCCCTCTACGACCCTCCATGCCCCTCCATGATCCACCATGCCCCTCCACGACCCTCCATGCCCCTCCACGACCCTCCATGCCCCTCTACGATTCTACATGACCCTCTACGACCCTCCAAGCCCCTCCACGGCCCTCCACGACCCTCTACGGCCCTTCATGCCCCTCCACGACCCTCCATTCATCGCCACGACCCTCCATGCCCCTCCACGACCCTCAATGCAACTCCACGACCTTCCATGCCCTTCTATGACCCTCCATGACCCTCAACGGCCCTCCATGCCCTCCACGACTCTCCATGCCCCTCCACGACCCTCCATGCCCCTCTACGGCCCTTCATGCCCCTCCACGACCACCCATGCCCCTCCACGACCTTCCATGCCTCTCTACGCCCCTCCATGACCCTCTACGACCCTCCATGCCCCTCCACGACCCTCCATGCCCCTCTACGGCCCTCCATGCCCCACCACGAAACTCCATGTCCCGCCACGACCCCCAGAACCCTCCACGACCCTCCATGACCCTCTACGACCCTCTATGCCCCACCACGACCCTATATGACTCTCCACGACCCTCCATGCCCCTCTACGACCCCTATGCCCCTCAACAACTCTCAATGCCCCTCCACGACCCCCATTCCCCTCCACGACCCTCCATGACCCTCCACGCAACTCCACGACCCTCCATGCCCCTCCATTACCCTCAATGCCCCTCCACGACTCTTCATGCCCTTCTACGACCCTCCATGCCTTTCTACGACCCTCCATGCCCCACCACGACCCTCCATGACTCTCCACGACCCTCTATGACCCTCTACGACCCTCCATGCCCCTCTTCGACCCTCCATGACCCTCTACGGCTCTTCATGCCCCTCCACGACCCTCCATGCCCCTCTACGACCCTCTATGCCCCTCCACGGCCCTCCATGGCCCTCTACGACCCTCCATGACCCTCCACGACCCTCCATACCCTACCACGACCCTCCATGTCCCTCTACGACCCTCCATGCCCCTCTACGACCGTCCACGACCCTCTACGACCCTCCATAACCCTCCACGACCCTCCATGACCCTACAGGGCTTTCCATGCCCGTCCACGGCTCTCCATGCCTCTCCACGACCCTCCTTGCCCCTCTGCGGGCCTCCATGACCCTCCACGACACTCCATAACCCTCTACGACCCTCCATGCCTCTCCACGACCCTCCATGTCCCTCCAAGACCCTTCATGACCCTCTACGACCCTCAATGCCCCTCCACGACCCTCCATGCCCACCCACGACCCTCCATGACCCTCCACGCCCCTTCACGGCCCTCCATGCCCCTCCATGACCCTCAATGCCCCACCACGACCCTTCATACCCCTCTACGACCCTCCATGCCCCTCTACGACCCTTCATGCCCCACCACGACCCTCCATGACCCTCCAAGACCCTCCATGACCCTCTACGACCCTCCATGCCCCTCTACGATCCTCCATGACCCTCTACGGCCCTCAATGCCCCTCCACGACCCTCCATGCCCATCTACGACCCTCCATGCCCCTGCATGACCCTCCATGACCCTCTACAACCCTCCATGACCCTCCATGACCCTCTACGATCCTCCATGCCCCTCCACGACCCTCAATGTCCCTCTACGACCCTCCATGCCCCTCTACGACCCTCCATGACCTTCCACGACCCTCCATGCCCCTCCACTACCCTCCATGATCCTCCACGACCCTCCATGCCCCTCCACGACCTTCCATCCCTCTCTACTACCCTCCATCCCTCTCTACGACCCTCCATGCCCCTCTACGACCGTCCACGACCCTCCATGCCCCTCCACGACCCTCCATGACCTTCTACGACCTTCTATGACCCTCCACGACCCTCCATGACCCTCTAGGACCCTCCATGCCCCCCACAACCCTCCATGCCCCTCTACGGCCCTCTATGACCCTCTACGATCCTCCATGACCCTTCACGACCCCCCTCCATGTCCGTCTACGACCCTCCATGCCCCCACGACCCTCCATGCCCCTCCACGACCCTCCATGCCCCTTCATGATTCTCCATTCCCCCCACGACCCTCTATGCCTCCCCACGATCCTCCATGCCCCTCCACGACCTTCCATGCCCCTCCACGACCCTCCATGCCCCCACGACCCTCTATGCCTCCCCACGACTCTCCATGCCCCTCCACGACCCTCCATGCCCCTCTGCGGCCCTCCATGACCCTCCACGACACTCCATGCCCCTCCACGACCCTCCATGCCCCTCCACGACACTCCATGCCCCTCAACGAAACTCAACGCCCCTCCACGACCCTCCATGCCCCCCACGACCCTCCATGCTCCTCCACGACCCTCCATGCCCCCACGACCCTCCATGCTCCTCCACGACCCTCTATGCCCCTTCATGATTCTCCATTCCCCCACGACCCTCTCTGCCTCCCCACGATCCTCCATGCCCCTCTGCGGCCCTCCATGACCCTCCACGACACTCCATGCCCCTCCACGACCCTCCATGCCCCTCCACGACACTCCATGCCCCTCAACGAAACTCAACGCCCCTCCACGACCTTCCATGCCCCCACGACACTCCACTACCCTCCACTACCCTCCACTACCCTCCACTACCCTCCACTACCCTCCACAACCCTCCACTTCACTCCACCACCCTCCACTACCCTCCACTACCGTCCACAACCCTCCACTCCACTCCACTACCCTCCACTACCCTCCACTACCCTCCACTGCCCTCCACTACCCTCCACAACACTCCACTACCCTCTACAACCCTCCACTACCCTCCACTACCCTCCAATACCCTCCACTACCCTCCACTGCCCTCCACTACCCTCCACTATCCTGTACTACCCTCCACTACCCTTCACTACCCTACACTACCCTCCACGACCCTCCACGACCCTCCACTACCCTCCACTACCCTCCACTACCCTCCACTACCCTCCACTACCCTCCACTACCCTCCACTACTCTGTACTACCCTCCACTACCCTCCACTACCCTCCACGACCCTCCACTACCCTCCATGACCCTCCACTACCCTCCACTACTTTCCACTACTCTCCACTACCCTCCACTACTCTTTACTACCCTCCACTGCCCTCCACGACCCTCCACTACCTTCCACTGCCCTCCACTACCCTCCACTACCCTCCACGACCCTCCATGACCCTCCACTACCCTCCACTACCCTCCACGACCCTCCACTACCCTCCACTGCGCTCCACTACCCACCCACTACCCTCCACTACCCTTCACTACCCTCCACTACCCTCCACGACCCTCCACTACCTTCCACTACCCTCCACTACCCTCCACCACCCTCCACTACCCTCCACTACCCTCCACTACTCTGTACTACCCTCCACTACCCTCCACTACCCTCCACGACCCTCCACTACCCTCCATGACCCTCCATTACCCTCCACTACTTTCCACTACCCTCCACTACCCTCCACTACTCTTTACTACCCTCCACTACCCTCCAAGACCCTTCAAGACCCTCCACGACCCTCCACTACCCTCCACTACCCTCCACTACCCTCCACTGCCCTCCACTACCCTCCACAACACTCCACTACCCTCTACAACCCTCCACTACCCTCCACTACCCTCCAATACCCTCCACTACCCTCCACTGCCCTCCACTACCCTCCACTATCCTGTACTACCCTCCACTACCCTTCACTACCCTACACTACCCTCCACGACCCTCCACGACCCTCCACGACCCTCCACTACCCTCCACTACCCTCCACTACCCTCCACTACCCTCCACTACCCTCCACTACCCTCCACTACCCTCCACTACCCTCCACTACCCTCCACTACCCTCCACTACCCTCCACTACCCTCCACTACCCTCCACTACCCTCCACTACCCTCCACTACCCTCCACTACCCTCCACTACCCTCCACTACCCTCCACTACTCTGTACTACCCTCCACTACCCTCCACGACCCTCCACTACCCTCCATGACCCTCCACTACCCTCCACTACTTTCCACTACTCTCCACTACCCTCCACTACTCTTTACTACCCTCCACTGCCCTCCACGACCCTCCACTACCTTCCACTGCCCTCCACTACCCTCCACTACCCTCCACGACCCTCCATGACCCTCCAATACCCTCCACTACCCTCCACGACCCTCCACTACCCTCCACTGCGCTCCACTACCCACCCACTACCCTCCACTACCCTTCACTACCCTCCACTACCCTCCACGACCCTCCACTACCTTCCACTACCCTCCACTACCCTCCACCACCCTCCACTACCCTCCACTACTCTGTACTACCCTCCACTACCCTCCACTACCCTCCACGACCCTCCACTACCCTCCATGACCCTCCATTACCCTCCACTACTTTCCACTACCCTCCACTACCCTCCACTACTCTTTACTACCCTCCACTACCCTCCAAGACCCTTCAAGACCCTCCACGACCCTCCACTACCCTCCACGACCCTCCACTACCCTCCACTACCCTCCACTGCCCTCCACTACCCTCCAAGACCCTCCACGACCCTCCACTACCCTCCATGACCCTCCACGACCCTCCACGACCCTCCACGACCCTCCACGACCCTCCACTACCCTCCACTACCCTCCACAACCCTCCACTACCCTCCACGACCCTTCACTACCCTCCACTACCATCCACTACCCTCCACTACCCTCCACTACCCTCCACGACCGTCCACTACCCTCCACTACCATCCACTACCCTCCACTACCCTCCACGACCCTCCACTACCCTCCACTACCATCCACGACCCTCCACTACCCTCCACTACCCTCTACTACCCTCCACGACCCTCCACGACCCTCCACGACCCTCCACTACCCTCCACTACCCTCCACGACCCTCCACTACCCTCCACTACCCTCCACTACCCTCCACGACCCTCCAATACCCTCCACTACCCTCCACGACCCTCCACGACCCTCCACTACCATCCACTACCCTCCACTACCCTCCACGACCCTCCACGACCCTCCAATACCCTCCACTACCCTCCACGACCCTCCACGACCCTCCACTACCATCCACTACCCTCCACTACCTTGCAGTCGTCAGTCAAGTTAGGTTGTGTCAGCAGTTCCTTATCTGGCTGTCAGTCCACCAGCAGTATGGACCACACTGGTCAATGCTGGACCACACTGGTCCATGCTGGACCACACTGGTCGATACTACACCACACTGGTCCATGCTACACCACACTGGTCCATGCTACACCACACTGGTCCATGCTACACCACACTGGTCCATGCTACACCACACTGGTCCATGCTACACCACACTGGTCCATGCTACACCACACTGCACCATGCTACACCACACTGCACAATGCTACACCACACTGCACCATGCTACACCACACTGCACCATGCTACACCACACTGGTCCATGCTACACCACACTGCACCATGCTACACCACACTGGTCCATGCTGGACCACACTGGTCCATACTACACCACACTGGTCCATGCTACACCACACTGCACCATGCTACACCACACTGGTCCATGCTACACCACACTGCACCATGCTACACCACACTGGTCCATGCTGGACCACACTGGTCCATGCTGGACCACACTGCTCCATGCTACACCACACTGGTCCATGTTACACCACACTGCACCATGCTACACCACACTGGTCCATGCTACACCACACTGGTCCATGCTACACCACACTGGTCCATGCTACACCACACTGGTCCATGCTACACCACACTGGTCCATGCTACACCACATTTGTCCATGCTACACCACACTGCACCATGCTACACCCCACTGGTCCATGCTACACCACACTGGTCCATGCTACACCACACTGCTCCATGCTACACCACACTGCACCATGCTACACCACACTGCACCATGCTACACCACACTGCACCATGCTACACCACACTGCACCATGCTACACCACACTGGTCCATGCTACACCACACTGGTCCATGCTACACCACACTGGTCCATGCTACACCACACTGCACCATGCTACACCACACTGGCCATGCTACACCACACTGGTCCATGCTACACCACACTGGTCCATGCTACACCACACTGCACCATGCTACACCACACTGCCCCATGCTACACCACACTGGTCCATGCTACACCACACTGGTCCATGCTACACCACACTGCACCATGCTACACCACACTGGTCCATGCTACACCACACTGCACCATGCTACACCACACTGGTCCATGCTACACCACACTGCACCATGCTACACCACACTGGTCCATGCTACACCACACTGGTCCATGCTACACCACACTGGTCCATGCTACACCACACTGGTCCATGCTACACCACACTGCACCATGCTACACCACACCGCACCATGCTACACCACACTGCACCTTGCTACACCACACTGGTCCATGCTACACCACACTTGTCCATGCTACACCACACTGGTCCATGCTACACCACACTGGTCCATGCTACACCACACTGGTCCATGCTACACCACACTGCACCATGCTACACCACACTGGTCCATGCTACACCACACTGGTCCATGCTACACCACACTGGTCCATGCTACACCACACTGGTCCATGCTACACCACACTGGTCCATGCTACACCACACTGGTCCATGCTACACCACACTGGTCCATGCTACACCACACTGGTCCATGCTACACCACACTGCACCATGCTACACCACACTGCACCATGCTACACCACACTGCACCATGCTACACCACACTGGTCCATCCTACACCACACTGGTCCATGCTGCACCACACTGGTCCATGCTACACCACACTGCACCATGCTACACCACACTGCACCATGCTACACCACACTGGTCCATGCTACACCACACTGCACCATGCTACACCACACTGCACCATGCTACACCACACTGGTCCATGCTACACCACACTGGTCCATGCTACACCACACTGCACCATGCTACACCACACTGGTCCATGCTACACCACACTGGTCCATGCTACACCACACTGGTCCATGCTACACCACACTGGTCCATGCTACACCACATTGGTCCATGCTACACCACACTGCACCATGCTACACCACACTGGTCCATGCTACACCACACTGGTCCATGCTACACCACACTGGTCCATGCTACACCACACTGGTCCGTGCTACACCACACTGGTCCATGCTACACCACACTGCACCATGCTACACCACACTGGTCCGTGCTACACCACACTGGTCCATGCTACACTACACTGGTCTGTGCTACACCACACTGGTCCATGCTACACCACACTGCACCATGCTACACCACACTGGTCCATGCTACACCACACTGCACCATGCTACACCACACTGGTCCATGCTACACCACACTGGTCCATGCTACACCACACTGGTCCATGCTACACCACACTGCACCATGCTACACCACACTGGTCCATGCTACATCACACTGGTCCATGCTACACCACACTGCACCATGCTACACCACACTGCACCATGCTACACCACACTGGTCCATGCTACACCACACTGCACCATGCTACACCACACTGGTCCATGCTACACCACACTGGTCCATGCTACACCACACTGCACCATGCTACACCACACTGGTCCATGCTACATCACACTGGTCCATGCTACACCACACTGGTCCATGCTACACCACACTGCACCATGCTACACCACACTGGTCCATGCTACACCACACTGGTAAATGCTACACCACACTGCACCATGCTACACCACACTGCTCCATGCTACACCACACTGCACCATGCTACACCACACTGGTCCATGCTACACCACACTGGTCCGTGCTACACCACACTGGTCCATGCTACACCACACTGCACCATGCTACACCACACTGGTCCATGCTACACCACACTGCTCCATGCTACACCACACTGGTCCATGCTACACCACACTGCACCATGCTACACCACACTGGTCCATGCTACACCACACTGGTCCATGCTACACCACACTGGTCCATGCTACACCACACTGCACCATACTACACCACACTGGTCCATGCTACACCACACTGCACCATGCTACACCACACTGCACCATGCTACACCACACTGCACCATGCTACACCACACTGGTCCATGCTACACCACACTGGTCCATGCTACACCACACTGGTCCATGCTACACCACACTGGTCCGTGCTACACCACACTGGTCCATGCTACACCACACTGCACCATGCTACACCACACTGCACCATGCTACACCACACTGCACCATGCTACACCACACTGGTCCATGCTACACCACACTGGTCCATGCTACACCACACTGCACCATGCTACACCACACTGCTCCATGCTACACCACACTGCACCATGCTACACCACACTGCACCATGCTACACCACACTGGTCCATACTACACCACACTGCACCATGCTACACCACACTGGTCCATGCTACACCACACTGCACCATGCTACACCACACTGCACCATGCTACACCACACTGGTCCATGCTACACCACACTGCACCATGCTACACCACACTGGTCCATGCTACACCACACTGCACCATGCTACACCACACTGCACCATGCTACACCACACTGGTCCATGCTACACCACACTGCACCATGCTACGCCACACTGGTCCATGCTACACCACACTGCACCATGCTACACCACACTGCACCATGCTACACCACACTGGTCCATGCTACACCACACTGCACCATGCTACACCACACTGGTCCATGCTACACCACACTGCACCATGCTACACCACACTGCACCATGCTACACCACACTGGTCCATGCTACACCACACTGCACCATGCTACGCCACACTGGTCCATGCTACACCACACTGCACCATGCTACACCACACTGGTCCGTGCTACACCACACTGGTCCATGCTACACCACACTGGTCCATGCTACACCACACTGCACCATGCTACACCACACTGGTCCATGCTACACCACACTGCCCCATGCTACACCACACTGGTCCATGCTACACCACACTGCACCATGCTACACCACACTGCACCATGCTACACCACACTGGTCCATGCTACACCACACTGCACCATGCTACACCACACTGGTCCATGCTACACCACACTGCACCATGCTACACCACACTGGTCCATGCTACACCACACTGCACCATGCTACACCACACTGCACCATACTACACCACACTGGTCCATGCTACACCACACTGCACCATGCTACACCACACTGGTCCATGCTACACCACACTGCACCATGCTACACCACACTGCACCATGCTACAGCACACTGGTCCATGCTACACCACACTGCACCATGCTACGCCACACTGGTCCATGCTACACCACACTGCACCATGCTACACCACACTGCACCATGCTACACCACACTGGTCCATGCTACACCACACTGCACCATGCTACACCACACTGGTCCATGCTACACCACACTGCACCATGCTACACCACACTGCACCATGCTACACCACACTGGTCCATGCTACACCACACTGCACCATGCTACGCCACACTGGTCCATGCTACACCACACTGCACCATGCTACACCACACTGGTCCGTGCTACACCACACTGCACCATGCTACACCACACTGCACCATGCTACACCACACTGGTCCATGCTACACCACACTGCACCATGCTACACCCCACTGCACCATGCTACACCACACTGCACCATGCTACACCACACTGCACCATGCTACACCACACTGTACCATGCTACACCACACTGCACCATTCTACACTACGCTGCACCTCGCTGCACCACGCTACACCACACAGCACCACGCTACACCACACTGCACCACGCTACACCACACTGCACCACGCTACACCACACTGCACCACGCTACACCTCACTGTACCACGCTACACCACACTGTACCATTTACACTACACTGCACCTCGCTGCACCACGCTACACCACACTGCACCATTCTACACCACACTGGTCCATGCTACACCACACTGCACCATGCTACACCACACTGCACCATGCTACACCACACTGCACCATGCTACACCACACTGCACCATGCTACATCACACTGGTCCATGCTACACCACACTGGTCCATGCTACACCACACTGCACCATGCTACACCACACTGCACCATGCTACACCACACTGGTCCATGCTACACCACACTGCACCATGCTACACCACACTGCACCATGCTACACCACACTGGTCCATGCTACACCACACTGCACCATGCTACGCCACACTGGTCCATGCTACACCACACTGCACCATGCTACACCACACTGCACCATGCTACACCACACTGCACCATGCTACACCACACTGGTCCATGCTACACCACACTGGTCCATGCTACACCACACTGCACCATGCTACACCACACTGCACCATGCTACACCACACGGGTCCATGCTACACCACACTGCACCATGCTACGCCACACTGGTCCATGCTACACCACACTGCACCATGCTACACCACACTGCACCATGCTACACCACACTGGTCCATGCTACACCACACTGCACCATACTACACCACACTGGTCCATGCTACACCACACTGCACCATGCTACACCACACTGCACCATGCTACACCACACTGGTCCATGCTACACCACACTGCACCATGCTACACCACACTGCACCATGCTACACCACACTGGTCCATGCTACACCACACTGCACCATGCTACACCACACTGGTCCATGCTACACCACACTGCACCATGCTACACCACACTGCACCATGCTACACCACACTGGTCCATGCTACACCACACTGGTCCATGCTACACCACACTGCACCATGCTACACCACACTGCACCATGCTACACCACACTGGTCCATGCTACACCACACTGGTCCATGCTACACCACACTGGTCCATGCTACACCACACTGGTCCATGCTACACCACACTGCACCATGCTACACCACACTGGTCCATGCTACACCACACTGCACCATGCTACACCACACTCCACCATGCTACACCACACTGGTCCATGCTACACCACACTGCACCATGCTACACCACACTGGTCCATGCTACACCACACTGGTCCGTGCTACACCACACTGGTCCATGCTACACAACACTGGTCCATGCTACACCACACTGCACCATGCTACACCACACTGGTCCATGCTACACCGCACTGCACCATGCTACACCACACTGGTCCATGCTACACCACACTGGACCATGCTACACCACACTGGTCCATGCTACACCACACTGGTCCATGCTACACCACACTGCACCATGCTACACCACACTGGTCCATGCTACACCACACTGGTCCGTGCTACACCACACTGCACCATGCTACACCACACTGCACCATGCTACACCACACTGGTCCATGCTACACCACACTGGTCCATGCTACACCACACTGGTCCATGCTACACCACACTGGTCCGTGCTGCACCCCACTGCACCATGCTACACCACACTGCACCATGCTACACCACACTGGTCCATGCTACACCACACTGGTCCATGCTACACCACACTGGTCCATGCTACACCACACTGCACCATGCTACACCACACTGGCCATGCTACACCACACAGCACCATGCAACACCACACTGGTCCATGCTACACCACACTGCACCATGCTACACCACACTGCACCATGCTACACCACACTGCACCATGCTACACCACACTGGTCCATGCTACACCACACTGGTCCATGCTACACCACACTGGTCCATGCTACACCACACTGGTCCATGCTACACCACACTGGTCCATGCTACACCACACTGCACCATGCTACACCACACTGCACCATGCTACACCACACTGCACCATGCTACACCACACTGGTCCATGCTACACCACACTGCACCATGCTACACCACACTGCACCATGCTACACCACACTGCACCATGCTACACCACACTGCACCATGCTACACCACACTGGTCCATGCTACACCACACTGGTCCATGCTACACCACACTGCACCATGCTACACCACACTGCACCATGCTACACCACACTGGTCCATGCTACACCACACTGGTCCATGCTACACCACACTGGTCCACGCTACACCACACTGGTCCATGCTACACCACACTGGTCCATGCTACACCACACTGGTCCATGCTACACCACACTGCACCATGCTACACCACACTGCTCCATGCTACACCACACTGGTCCATGCTACACCACACTGGTCCATGCTACACCACACTGCACCATGCTACACCACACTGGTCCATGCTACACCACACTGGTCCATGCTACACCACACTGCACCATGCTACACCACACTGGTCCATGCTACACCACACTGGTCCATGCTACACCACACTGCGCCATGCTACCCCACACTGGTCCATGCTACACCACACTGCACCATGCTACACCACACTGGTCCATGCTACACCACACTGGTCCGTGCTACACCACACTGCACCATGCTACACCACACTGCACCATGCTACACCACACTGCACCATGCTACACCACACTGGTCCATGCTACACCACACTGGTCCATGCTACACCACACTGGTCCATGTTACACCACACTGCACCATGCTACACCACACTGCACCATGCTACACCACACTGGTCCATGCTACACCACACTGGTCCATGCTACACCACACTGCACCATGCTACACCACACTGGTCCATGCTACACCACACTGGTCCATGCTACACCACACTGCACCATGCTACACCACACTGCACCATGGTACACCACACTGGTCCATGCTACACCACACTGCACCACGCTACACCACACTGGTCCATGCTACACCACACTGGTCCATGCTACACACACACTGCTACACCACACCACGCTACACCACACTGCACCACGCTACACCACACTGCACCACGCTACACCACGCTACACCACACTGCCACACCACACTGGTCCGTGCTACACCACACTGCACCATGCTACACCACACTGTACCATGCTACACCACACTGGTCCATGCTACACCACACACCACCATTCTACACCACACTGCACCACGCAACACCACACTGCACCACGCTACACCTCACTGTACCACGCTACACCACACTGGTCCATGCTACACCACACTGCACTGCTACACCACACTGTACCATGTCCATGCTACACCACACTGGTCCATGCTACACCACACTGCACCATGCTACACCACACTGCACCATGCTACACCACACTGGTCCATGCTACACCACACTGCACCATGCTACACCACACTGCACCATGCTACACCACACTGGTCCATGCTACACCACACTGGTCCATGCTACACCACACTGCACCATGCTACACCACACTGTACCATGCTACACACACTGCACTGCTACACCACACTGTACCATGCTACACCACACCATGCTACACCACACTGCGCTACACCACACTGCACCACGCTACACCACGCTACACCACGCTACACCACACTGCACCACGCTACACCACGCTACACCACGCTACACCACACTGCACCACGCTACACCACGCTACACCACGCTACACCACACTGCACCACGCTACACCACCCTACACCACACTGCACCACGCTACACCACGCTACACCACGCTACACCACGCTACACCACACTGCACCACGCTACACCACACTGCACCACGCTACACCACACTGGTCCATGCTACACCACACTGCACCATGCTACACCACACTGGTCCATGTTACACCACACTGCACCATGCTACACCACACTGGTCCGTGCTACAACACACTGGTCCATGCTGGACCACACTGCACCATGCTACACCACACTGGTCCGTGCTACACCACACTGGTCCATTCTGGACCACACTGCTCCATGCTGGACCACACTGGTCCATGCTGGACCTCACTGGTCCATTGTCCTCCATTAGACTGTAATGGAGGAAAGGTAGCGGGGATGGAGGGCTGGTGGAGGGTGTAGTGAAGGAGTTGATAGATGGAGTTGATAGATGGAGGAGATGGAGGTCAGTGACGTGTATATATACTGATGGAGGAGGCAACTCCATTTATCAACCTCACTGGTAAACAACCCTCCATCACTCTGCCCCTCCATCACTCTGCCCCTCCATCACCCCATACCTCTCTCCATCACTCTCTCCACTCTCTCCATCACTCTCTCCACTCTCTCCATCACTCTCTCCACTCTCTCCATCACTCTCTTCACTCTCTCCATCACTCCCTCCACTCTCTCCATCACTCCCTCCACTCTCTCCATCACTCTCTCCACTCTCTCCATCACTCTCTCCACTCTCTCCATCACTCTCTCCACTCTCTCCATCACTCTCTCCACTCTCTCCATCACTCTCTCCACTCTCTCCATCAATCTCTCCACTCTCTCCATCACTCTCTCCACTCTCTCCATCACTCTCTTCACTCTCTCCATCACTCTCTCCACTCTCTCCATCACTCTCTCCACTCTCTCCATCACTCTCTCCACTCTCTCCATCACTCTCTCCTCTCTCTCCATCACTCTCTTCACTCTCTCCATCACTCTCTCCACTCTCTCCATCACTCTCTCCACTCTCTCCATCACTCCCTCCACTCTCTCCATCACTCTCTCCACTCTCTCCATCACTCCCTCCACTCTCTCCATCACTCTCTCCACTCTCTCCATCACTCTCTCCACTCTCTCCATCACTCTCTCCACTCTCTCCATCACTCCCTCCACTCTCTCCATCACTCCCTCCACTCTCTCCATCACTCTCTCCACTCTCTCCATCACTCTCTCCACTCTCTCCATCACTCTCTCCACTCTCTCCATCACTCTCTCCACTCTCTCCATCACTCTCTCCACTCTCTCCATCAATCTCTCCACTCTCTCCATCACTCTCTCCACTCTCTCCATCACTCTCTTCACTCTCTCCATCACTCTCTCCACTCTCTCCATCACTCTCTCCACTCTCTCCATCACTCTCTCCACTCTCTCCATCACTCTCTCCACTCTCTCCATCACTCTCTCCACTCTCTCCATCAATCTCTCCATCAATCTCTCCACTCTCTCCATCACTCCCTCCACTCTCTCCATCACTCTCTCCACTCTCTCCATCACTCTCTCCACTCTCTCCATCATTCCCTCCACTCTCTCCATCACTCCCTCTACTCTCTCCATCACTCCCTCCACTCTCTCCATCACTCTCTCCACTCTCTCCATCACTCTCTCCACTCTCTCCATCACTCTCTCCACTCTCTCCATCACTCTCTCCACTCTCTCCATCATTCCCTCCACTCTCTCCATCACTCTCTCCACTCTCTCCATCACTCTCTCCACTCTCTCCATCACTCCCTCCACTCTCTCCATCACTCTCTCCACTCTCTCCATCACTCTCTCCACTCTCTCCATCATTCCCTCCACTCTCTCCATCACTCTCTCCACTCTCTCCATCACTCTCTCCACTCTCTCCATCACTCTCTCCATCACTCTCTCCATCACTCTCCATCACTCTCTCCACTCTCTCCATCACTCCCTCCACTCTCTCCATCACTCCCTCCACTCTCTCCATCACTCTCTCCACTCTCTCCATCACTCTCTCCACTCTCTCCATCACTCTCTCCACTCTCTCCATCACTCCCTCCACTCTCTCCATCACTCTCTCCACTCTCTCCATCACTCTCTCCACTCTCTCCATCACTCTCTCCACTCTCTCCACTCTCTCCATCACTCTCTCCACTCTCTCCATCACTCTCTCCACTCTCTCCATCACTCCCTCCACTCTCTCCATCACTCCCTCCACTCTCTCCACTCCCTCCATCACTCTCTCCACTCTCTCCATCACTCTCTCCACTCTCTCCATCACTCTCTCCACTCTCTCCATCACTCTCTCCACTCTCTCCATCACTCTCTCCACTCTCTCCATCACTCCCTCCACTCTCTCCATCACTCTCTCCACTCCCTCCATCACTCTCTCCACTCTCTCCATCACTCTCTCCACTCTCTCCATCACTCTCTCCACTCTCTCCATCACTCTCTCCACTCTCTCCATCACTCCCTCCGCTCTCTCCATCACTCTCTCCACTCTCTCCATCACTCCCTCCACTCTCTCCATCACTCTCTCCACTCTCTCCATCACTCTCTCCACTCTCTCCATCACTCCCTCCGCTCTCTCCATCACTCTCTCCACTCTCTCCATCACTCTCTCCACTCTCTCCATCACTCTCTCCACTCTCTCCATCACTCCCTCCGCTCTCTCCATCACTCTCTCCACTCTCTCCATCACTCTCTCCACTCTCTCCATCACTCCCTCCACTCTCTCCATCACTCTCTCCACTCTCTCCATCACTCTCTCCACTCTCTCCATCACTCCCTCCGCTCTCTCCATCACTCTCTCCACTCTCTCCATCACTCTCTCCACTCTCTCCATCACTCTCTCCACTCTCTCCATCACTCTCTCCACTCTCTCCATCACTCCCTCCGCTCTCTCCATCACTCTCTCCACTCTCTCCATCACTCCCTCCACTCTCTCCATCACTCTCTCCACTCTCTCCATCACTCTCTCCACTCTCTCCATCACTCCCTCCGCTCTCTCCATCACTCTCTCCACTCTCTCCATCACTCTCTCCACTCTCTCCATCACTCTCTCCACTCTCTCCATCACTCCCTCCGCTCTCTCCATCACTCTCTCCACTCTCTCCATCACTCTCTCCACTCTCTCCATCACTCCCTCCACTCTCTCCATCACTCTCTCCACTCTCTCCATCACTCTCTCCACTCTCTCCATCACTCCCTCCGCTCTCTCCATCACTCTCTCCACTCTCTCCATCACTCTCTCCACTCTCTCCATTACTCTCTCCACTCTCTCCATCACTCCCTCCACTCTCTCCATCACTCTCTCCACTCTCTCCATCACTCCCTCCACTCTCTCCATCACTCTCTCCACTCTCTCCATCACTCTCTCCACTCTCTCCATTACTCTCTCCACTCTCTCCATCACTCCCTCCACTCTCTCCATCACTCTCTCCACTCTCTCCATCACTCTCTCCACTCTCTCCATTACTCTCTCCACTCTCTCCATCACTCCCTCCACTCTCTCCATCACTCTCTCCACTCTCTCCATTACTCTCTCCACTCTCTCCATCACTCCCTCCACTCTCTCCATCACTCTCTCCACTCTCTCCATCACTCTCTCCACTCTCTCCATCACTCCCTCCACTCTCTCCATCACTCCCTCCACTCTCTCCATCACTCTCTCCACTCTCTCCATCACTCTCTCCACTCTCTCCATCACTCTCTCCACTCTCTCCATCACTCTCTCCACTCTCTCCATCACTCTCTCCACTCTCTCCATCACTCTCTCCACTCTCTCCATCACTCTCTCCACACTCTCCATCACTCCCTCCACTCTCTCCATCACTCTCTCCACTCTCTCCATCACTCTCTCCACTCTCTCCATCACTCCCTCCACTCTCTCCATCACTCTCTCCACTCTCTCCATCACTCTCTCCACTCTCTCCATCACTCTCTCCACTCTCTCCATCACTCCCTCCACTCTCTCCATCACTCTCTCCACTCTCTCCATCACTCCCTCCACTCTCTCCATCACTCTCTCCACTCTCTCCATCACTCTCTCCACTCTCTCCATCACTCTCTCCACTCTCTCCATCACTCTCTCCACTCTCTCCATCACTCTCTCCACTCTCTCCATCACTCTCTCCACTCTCTCCATCACTCCCTCCACTCTCTCCATCACTCTCTCCACTCTCTCCATCACTCCCTCCACTCTCTCCATCACTCTCTCCACTCTCTCCATCACTCTCTCCACTCTCTCCATCACTCTCTCCACTCTCTCCATCACTCTCTCCACTCTCTCCATCACTCTCTCCACTCTCTCCATCACTCTCTCCACTCTCTCCATCACTCCCTCCACTCTCTCCATCACTCTCTCCACTCTCTCCATCACTCCCTCCACTCTCTCCATCACTCTCTCCACTCTCTCCATCACTCTCTCCACTCTCTCCATCACTCTCTCCACTCTCTCCATCACTCTCTCCACTCTCTCCATCACTCCCTCCACTCTCTCCATCACTCTCTCCACTCTCTCCATCACTCTCTCCACTCTCTCCATCACTCTCTCCACTCTCTCCATCACTCTCTCCACTCTCTCCATCACTCTCTCCACTCTCTCCATCACTCTCTCCACACTCTCCATCACTCCCTCCACTCTCTCCATCACTCTCTCCACTCTCTCCATCACTCTCTCCACTCTCTCCATCACTCCCTCCACTCTCTCCATCACTCTCTCCACTCTCTCCATCACTCTCTCCATCACTCTCCACTCTCTCCATCACTCTCTCCACTTTCTCCATCACTCCCTCCATCACTCCCTCCATCACTCCCTCCATCCCAACTGAACCGGACCTGGTCCAGCCTGGACCGCCTGGCTAACCACTGAACCGCAC